>NC_142527.1:30706960-31006960 GCF_964205215.1 Stylophora pistillata | reverse complement strand
TGGAAGAAGAGGGGACTGGGCGCGGGCGAGGACACCGTTGCCACCCAAAACGATGCACATCAAGTTCTGCTAATGGACGTCAAAGAAAAAGGAGGGAATCAAGCAGAAATGCAACTTTTTACGTAGGCCTCTTGGTTTGTCAACGTGTTTACAATTTATCTACTTCGTTCAGCCAAAGGGATAAAGCTTGATAGAAAGTTGGTAATTAGAACCATAGATTATGCCTCAGTTATCAACCGATCACCGATAAAAATCGGCAAGTATCAATGATAAAAAAATTCCGAGACTATCTTACACACACGGCCTCTGTCGGTAAGCATTTGAGAATGAAAACAATATAATCCTGTAAACAGGAGGAAAAAACTTAAAATAAACTGACTAAATGGCTGCTGATAGATAGCCGTCGAGAAAAAGTGAGACCAATAAATCATAACTTTGCGGGATATCAGAATCCCGTGAAGGATTTTCGTGAGCTAATACTTTAATCTTGTGACACGAGAAAAGTTAACAGCCTTCTCACATATGCTGTTGCTGATACACACCAGGAATATTTTTCATTAAAACTTGCCTCTTTTGATAACGAAGCAGAAACATCTTGCAACTTAATTCCGCCACAAGATAAGCGGCCCTTGACAGAGTGTAAACGTTAAGGTGTCTAATGGCTCATTTAATAGCATTAGCACATCGTTCGTAGAGTAAGTATGGATGAAAGAACTGGGAAATGACTCCATTCTCCAAAAATGCCGGAGGAAATACTCGATGATTTTTGTTTTCAAACAAAGTTCATTCGAGATCATTCGCTGGGCCCGATTTATAAGGGTAAGAGATTGTCAACTGCTGGCATCTGCGACAGTTTTTGGGAACATTTATCAATGTCATCGTTTCAAGGCTTAATTACATTTGCAGATCATACTGCTGCTTGTAAGTTAACACGGATGAAACAGGCCCGTATGACAAGACCTACGAGAAATCCACGGGTGTCTCAAAAGTGAATGGGTACGCTTTCATGAAGACGCTTTGGTCAAGAAAGAAAACAGCTACACTGATTCTCTAGAAGAATCGGCCGCATCGACAAAATAAGTAAAATATCTCCCCAATGGATGCCAATCCATTCTCAATTGAGAGCATCCTTAAAAAGAAACCGGCTCCCTCGTGCGTGAATGACACGGAGGAACCTCCGCCGTCCAAATCAAGAGAAGCACTTTCACTGGCCGTAAAACTCGCGGGTAAGCGTTTAATGCCGTTAGAACTACGCAGGTCGCTAGCTAGGTTGGCAGTCACGTAGTATCAAAATCATTGAGAGACAATGGAACAATTTGAGCTTCCAGTGCAACATCACTTCACACACGGCGCCGTGATTAGTTTGTTTTGAGTGCAAACTATACAAAACCTCAGTCCTCCTGATATCATTTAATCATCTCAGTTTCGAGAGGTTATTAGTTTTAAGACAACACTACGGGAAGACTTGCAACTTTCAAACCCATAGCCCTCGTAGATCTGTGATCTAAATCAAAACAAATCACCGTGTTTTTTAATAACAGAGCACTTCAGTTGAAGAGGACTGGATTAACAATGAATGGAGCTCGGTCAGTTCCTCGATGGACTGGATTAATATTGGAGCAAACAAAATACAATGTGAGCCGTCAGTGACCAAAATTACAACCGATTTTATTGAGGCGAGTCAAAACAAATCGTATCTCAACCAAAGAAAACTATAGCATAAGAGGAATGAACCATTACAACTCAGAACCGAATTGCTTTGAAAGGACCATTACCGGTCCACTTGTTGGCAACTTTGACCGGAGCCTATGTTTAGTCACTGTGATCTTGAACTGTCAACCGTTCGAAGTCTACTCTTTAAAGCTAGAAATTCTTTCAAGGCCAGTTTGACATCGTCACCAGTTGCCGACAGCTATTTTGCAGACTGTCCCTTCAAGCGCAAATCGTGCGTCTGGGGTGACGTCTTCGCTCTTTAAAAACATTACATTTTGGCCTCCTCTTGCGTTGTTACTTAGGGTAGTATGACAGATCCAGGCTCATTTATTTTTTATCTGAAAGCTCCTTTTGATTTCAGGAAGAGTAAATGAGCATAGGTACGTCAAACTAGAGGAAACGTAAACAAGTTAACAAAGAGCGGAAGGCTCTAAAAACGGCATAATGAGAAATCCATTCTCAAATATCTTTAAACAAACGTCAAGAAACATGTGAAGCAAAAAGCTTTACTGGCTTCGTACCGATTCAGTGAGTCTCATTGAGTTGAAATCTTTTGTAAGTCTGCTCATATATTCAATAGCGCGTCACCACACCCGTCGGTTCCCTTATCGTGAAATTTATCTCAGCGTAATATATTTCTTGGACCATAATGGCGCCGGCCAAGCACTAAACATGTTCGCAATGTTCAGGAATTCCAATTAGATTGCTCTCTGATTTATTGGTTGTTGCATTAAATGTGTCAACCGAGTTTAAGGGGCAACCGAAATGGTTCCGAAAGGGAAAGGGCATCTCTCTCAACGAATTGACAGAAAGTGTCTGGGTTCATTTTTTTTAATCCTTTTCAGCACTTGAGAGGCCCGGTTTCAGAACATTGTTTATAAAGAAAGGTTCGAAAATGAAATCACGAACTGAGTATTCTGTCTAATTAGCATTTATCAACAAATGTAAATACTGCTGATTGTATTTTTTTTCGCATTTAATTTCCATCGAATATCACTATCTTCTTCCCACGTTCACACAATTACGCCTCAAGACGAAAAAAAAACAAAACACTATGAAAAGAAAGAGACTTCGAGAATCCTTTCTACTTACATCGCATCTTCTCCTCTTTTCATATTCATCAATGACATGAATCATTGCCACCTTTTGCAAACCCGACTAAACTTCCCACTGACCCAAATTTTGAGCAATTTCCCTTGAACAACAATTTTCGTACATTTACTTTTACCATTACTTGACTGTATTTCCTTTTTTCCCACGGCAAGTCTAATTGGCGGGTATCTGCATTAGATAACATTACCGTTATGGCTTATCGATGTTTCTGTTTTTGAAACATTTTCACGAGTCCCCTCCCGGCCATGTCAGACCAATTGTGCAGTTTTTACATTGGTGACAAATATTTTCCCGAAAGCGATAACAAGCAGACGAAAAATTACTTCACGTTTGTCGCTCATTGTCCGGTTTCATGGTTAAACCGTCCCCTCAAGAATAGGTGACATATACATATACATAAACTTGAGCGTAAATGTCAAATAAAGTATTTAGGCGTATTCATTGATCAAAATTTACATTGGGGACCCCAAATCCAGCATATCAACAATAAATTGAGGAAAAATGTAGGAATTATTAATAAATTACGCTATTATTTAGATGTTCACACTCTAAAACAGTTGTATTATTCCTTTATTTATCCATATCTAACTTATGTTATTATAAGCTGGGGTAGTGCCAGTAAAACTAGATTACAGGTCATATTCTTTGCTCATAGCAGAGAGGCTATGCCCCCTTTCAATCTTTTGCAAATCCTCACACTCCAAAACATTTATAGATTTAAATTAGCTCTCTTTATACATAAAATTAAAAATGACCCCGCAAACATCCCAGCAATATTTTCTGCAACTCTTACACTAGCTTCTGAGGTTCATACTCACAATACCAGATTTGCGACTAAAGTTTAATATTTACAGACCAAGAGCAAGTAATAATTATTGTACTACTACGTTTGCTTTTGTAGCTTCAATTATCTGGGACTATATCTCCTTTGAATGAAAAAAAACTTCCTTAGAATTGTTTCTACAAGCAATACAAAATCCTGAGTGTAGTTTGCTTTTGTTTTTACTGTTATGTAAATACCTATAATGTACATGTTCATGCCAATTAATTGTCTGTGGCAGTGACCAACTCGAAAGCTTAAGCTACTTTGGTCACTGCGCACATTTTGCTTGTCACTACTTGTGAAATTTAGTTTGCCTATGTCTCTCCTTTTTAATGTACTTTAATGTAGAAATAATTATTTGTAAATAGTACAGAAAAAAATAATAAAAGTAAAGATAAAAGATAAAGATATTGCCCCAATATCTGAATTGATTTCCCGCTTTAAGTGCTCTAAATTTCTTCCTAAATAAGGTGAGATATTTGATATTGCAAAAAACTAAACTGTCCCTATTTCAACTCTACTAGATGTTATCTTAGAAGCTCGACAAGAGAAAAGCCGACGTACACCACGACGCACGCGCACTGCCTTCACACACCAACAATTAGGAATCCTCGAGAAATCCTTCAGTAAAACACATTACCCAGATGTAGAGCTAAGGGAGCAACTTGCCGAAAAAACTAACCTACAAGAAGGAAGGATTCAGGTAAACGAATAACGTCAATGGATGGATGAATTGAACTGACACTAATGAAGTCTTAACCCTATTTTAGGTTTGGTTTAAGAATAGACGTGCTAAATACCGTAAGGAAGCAAGAACTTGCCTTCCTCTCGAGAGCTACGAAAGTGAAGAGGAACCAATCCCCACTGTTTGCCCAGTGACACCGACCCAATCATCGCCGCCTTGTTTTCAGTATAACACAGTTCCTTATTACTTCAACTACAGTGAGCCCATTGATTCAATAAGAACATTTGGACACTCTTCAACAATGTACACTCAGCTGAGTAGACACACCCAGTTGAGCCCCCATTCTCACTTGGTTCAGCCGCTTGGAATACACGGCTGGCAGCCTGTGTCGACAAATGTGATGATGAATCACGCACATATTGGAGATATGTGGCTTGGATGAAAAACAATTATCGAAAACGGGCAAAGTGTAGTTTATAAGTTACAGCAACATATTCAGTACAGTATTTGTGTGTTGGCTGTGTGCAGTTAGATCCGCTCGATCATCGTCTTTCGCAATCAGCCCGAATGGCCGGCACCAACTGTACACCTCATCAAGAAAAATATTTTTGTTATTGAAGGAATGACATTGTATATAAAGAGAGTTAGAGCGGTCAATGAGTGATAGAAAGTCATTGGTATAAGGAAAACACCTTTGATGAATACATAAGTACGACGTAAGAATGTTGAGCTGGAAATGTCAAAAAGAAAAAAAAAGAAGAGTTCCGGTTGATTCATCGAATCGCCAGGATGCCAGTCGTTGTTTTTTTTTAACGAAAAAGACGAATAAATTCAAGGATACTACTTTGTATGACATTAAAAATGTTTTCTTTTCACACCTTTGGTTTTTAGTATACAATCCATAAATCACCTCCTTGCTTCTTATCAAAACCTTAGAATAATAGAGGAGAAGGCTGAAAATATCTACGGAAATATCATAGTAAGGATTTTTCAAATAGCTAGTGGTATAATGATGTTTTTCTTTTGTCGCCGTTTTAATGGAAACACACAAATACTGATTAAAAATCCATCCCTAAACTTAAGAACTGTGGGAGTTATTTTATTAAGGTCATTACAATCAGTAACATCGAAGTTAAGCGTCAGGGTTATGCCTTCTGTAAGAGAACGATCTTTAGAGTGGGTTTGGTTTGTCAAATATACACTCAGCAGTCAAAACATCAGTCAGTAATAACTCTCGCGTCCTGGACTATTGTATTATGGACGATTAAAATATGTATAACGGTTGTCAACTAATACACACGAGTTTAAAGATAATCTATCATTTTGCAACAATTGCTATTGATTTTAGTAGCGGAATTATGGCTTGTCTGATAGAGTTTTAAGACAATCCTATTACCACATGTTTTTCGAAAGACATCTGACCAATAAATGTTGAGCTCTAAGGCTGACAGTACAAGTACATGTGAATCTAAAAATCTTCGGAAGGTTTCACTCTATTGTTTGGAAACTTAGGTACAGATTTGAATTTATTTTGCTCAACCCAGCTTTCAAACGAAATCCCGGTGTCATGCTTTTAGTTTCAGGTCGGCATTGTTTTTAGAAAATCCAAAAGCATATCAAAGTCAATAAAAATTTAAAGCTATCTAGATAATGCTATTTCAGTGAATTACCATTGCTAATAAGTAGGAAAATGTCCACAGGACGTCAAGTTGACATCAGTTAATGGATCGGTACGTTTTAACAGACAAATTGACGACAAAAAGTGTGAAACAAGTTCGACATTTTTCACATTCGTGGGACAAAGAAAATTCTGAGGTATTCGTGGAGGTTCCAGGACCTCAGCCATGGTTCTTTCTAATTTCGCTAAAGCAGATTTTTTTTGCGAAAAAAGCTGTAGTAAAGTAATCGTAGCCGCTGGCGAGTTAAGTCAAAATCATTTGTGAAAAGCGTCCTGCATACTACTTGGATCAGCAAAGTTGAACGCAGATTAAGAATTATGCCAAACGTTCAGCTTTTTTTTTTTTTTTTTTTTTTTTAATCACTTTCACCAGAGTGAGGTGAGGGTCGCACAACAGAGCGAGGCTCCAAATTAAGTGCGCCCAATATCCCACCCATCCCACCCCAGAGGAGGACATCCATCACACAGTTATCTCGTGTGTGGGAAATTAACGTCTCCTACCCCAACCCTGCCATTAAATAGAGAAATGTAAAACTCGCGGGATAAAAAACAAAACCGGAGGACCCCACACAAACCCAATCGCATGCAAGCCTTTGGATTTTGTGCTCCAATGCTCTACTACCGAGTTACACTGAGAGAACTCGATGGTCAGTGAGGTCACTTCTCACTCTATATGTGACACGCCTCCTGCATATCGACACGAGCGTTCTTGCCACATATTTCGATTCATGAGCGTGGGCCCGAGGCCCACGCTCATGAAACATGTCTAACTACTCCGCTATTCGGATAAGCTTTCAGTTTGCCATCCTCTGCACAAAATCTTAAAGTTGCAAAATAAACCTTATGCTACAATAACGGGGAGAAAAAAACCAGTCGATGAAACAATCAGTTAATCCTGGTTACAATGGAAAGAGTACGCAAATTAATTACAAAATTACCAACATGGGTTCAGTGGCCATTACTTTTACATCCATCACAAAAAATGTTAAATTATATCAGGCTAGTCAATATTTTAACAAGGAAGTTTTAAACGAAAAATTGCGACCTTCAGATTTTCACATTTTACCGTGTACTGTCTTTCCAATTTTTAATGTATCCTCAATTGATGCAGTTTTCTGTTGATCTGTTTTGGTAAACATAGCTCATTCAAACTCCTCCAATGACTCGTAATTAAACAATCACATACTTCCTGTTTGACGCACTTTCAAAGTTTCGCTTAATCTTCTGTATTTCGTTTCAACCAAAACTTGGACAGTTGAACGTTGTCAATTTATTCATGGCTTCTTTTTTTTTCTCCATAACGTCACCGCTGAGTTTCAACGTAGCATCCTAGCGGTTTGGGGAGGAACGAGAAAGACCGGGCCCGAGAGAGCGGCAGAAATCGTGCATAAACAGTTTGAGAATGCAGACAAAGAATTTTTAATCAATCCACTGTTGTAATCTTGTATTAGATTCCATATCTAACTTTTGTATTTGCAGATCATCACATTGACTTATGTTCGGTATTTCTTAAAAATGCACTTCGACAAAGTAAAACCAACTTAGAAAAAAAAATAAACAAACATGCACACGAAATGCTTTGTTTCCAAAAAGTTTTTCATTTGACTGGATTGGCTGAGAAAACATACTCAAGAATATTATATGGCACCGGTTGAATAAATTCGTCGAGCAGCTTGATAATCTACTAAATCACACCAACCTCCTCTAGCTTCCTCTGACGACGAGTTACGTACAGCGGCCGTCACCAACCATCTCGTGGAGAATTTTAGAAGCTAGGGCTGATCAAGTAAGCAAAGTTGCCATTTCGTACGTCTAGCCTTAGTCTGTATTATTCTTAAATTAATTTGATTATCTCTCCCCTTACACTCACTCCTTTTTATTGTACGACTTTTTATTGTACGACTTTTTATTGTACGACTTTTTATTGTACGTTGCAGTAAAAGTTCTCCGCCTCACTGTTCTCTTCTTCTCTCAGAGAGCTAGCAAAGTCCATGGAAGTCCAAAGAATCCCTCATTTTGGGCTAAACCTTTGGCTACGTGCAATGTCATTACGTCAAAAGGTCAAAAACCTATCGAAAAAATACCAAAAAATGCTTTACTCTGGCAAAACGGGTTACTACCATTCATAACCCTGTTTCAGGAAAAATAGGTGAAGTATTTGACAACAATCAAACTCTCTTTCATAACTATCCCAAGCAGAAAATAAAATCTTCATAGCAGCTGAGCACTTCTTCAAGAGAATGATTCTTAATAATTCTATACGGGAGTACTCATAAAATGTGACGTCTTGCGATTTCTCTGAATGACATTTGGAGTATACAATACAACACAGACACTAACCATAGCATCAGGGATATGGAAAGGCATCTAAGGAACTAAGGCTTTGTCGATCAATTAGAAATTAGACACATTTTAATAGATTTATGCTATTGCGTGGCTCTAAATTGGCACATTTCCGGCGATTAAGACACAAAGAAATTTAAAAGTCCATATCATTTTAATTCAAACAATATCTGAAATGCTGCCTTTTCACACCTTTAATTTTTAACTTTGTAATCCATCTTAACTTCCAACGCATTTTAGACATTTATGTGAAATTTTGAAATGATGAGATGCATATCAGCGAGCGAGAAAGCTATGAGACACAATGTTTACGATATCATTTTCTGGTTTTCGCGTAATTTGATCAAACTTTATTGGGCACAGGATTGGACGGGAATTGTGCCGAATGATTCCGCTCGTTTCAGAGGAAATTTATTTTTTCGATGCAATCAAAGTGGCGGAACGCGGACAGGGCCGTAGCTAGCATGAGGCAAGACGAGACAACCTCGTCTTGATTTTGCCCAAGATTGACTTTTCTGAAGAAAAATGCTACCGAAAATGCTTAAAAGAGCATTTCTGAGCCTCTAGATTTGAAAATTTTCTGGAGGGGGACGTACATGCCCCCAGACTCTCCTAGCGGCTTGCGCCTTCGGCGCTCGAAACTTGTCTCGTCTCGTTCTGAGGTCTGGCTACGGCCCTGGTGGAGAAAATCGTTTATAAAGAAACTATTTTGAAACTCTAGAATGAGCAGCTTGCATAAAAGTAGCGGATCAATCGAATACTTTGATTCAGGAATTGAAATCTTTATGAAAATTTTTAGGAGACAGTCATGCGAGAAATACTTGTAAATCTGGCATTGAAGGTTTTGGAAAAAGTATTGATCTTTTCATTTATGTGTGAACCTCGGGCACATATAAACCCAGTTGCGCACTCGCGCTTGGTCACAACAGCTGTTTCGACCAAGTTTCTGCTTAGCCTTTACGACAATGGTCACTTGACGCTATTTCACGTTTTTGAACACGAAAGTCGACGAGTTCATCACGCCTTAGGTAACCCTCCATTCATCAATGGAAATAAGGAATTCACCAACATTTTCCCCTAAATTTTATAATGAATTACATCATTTCGTTTCCGTTTCGGAATGGGTCGTGTCCCGTCCTCGGTATTAAGTGCTCCCTTAGGAAATATGACTTAATTAAGTTCCTTCGAATGCATGATCACTTCCACCGCTCCGTATCATTCATCGAGCAGGCAACCCACATGATATGTGAACAACACTTTCCAGAGAATTTATCTGACATTTCTGATGTCTTAGCACACATAAAATAAAGAACCAGATGAACCTGACAAGGAACATGCCAGTTTGATCGAACAATTTCAAGTTAGCTTAAGTCGAGAAACTACCGGGTCAACACCAAGCAGTTAACAAAAGAAGTCCCAGTATTTCTTAAGCATTAACTTTGACCTGCCGCCCTCAAAGAAAATGGTCTTTTTAGCTGCTTTAGAATTTTCCTGACCATTCGAAAAAAATGATCGTATTGTGCATTTGATTACGTGATCGTCTATGTTTTAGAGTGGGTATGATCTGATTAATAAACGACTGATAAACTTCTTTTTCTCATCAAGCTCCTGATGGCTTTAGCTTGAAAATATAAGGATCAGCCCTTGCGGCCAGTATTAGTATACATTGCAGAAAAAGAAATTCTCCACAATCCTTTTACCTATCTAAGTCATTGGGAAAAACATATCTTACCTAGATTTAAATCATAAATAGAATTAAGTTCCGCCCTTTTCCCTCATATTGCATCAGAACTCAGCGTGTTGCCTATCTTATTTCGACAATCATGTGTACATTTCAACGCCCAGTTGAAAAACAAAGCAAACTCTTAGCACCAGCGCAGAGAGAACAAAGTCAAAGTTCGTCGTGGAGAGGATCTGGCCGTCTACCCATCTAATTTAGGTCTCTTTCTTATAGGTTAATCCATGCTAATCTTCCGTAATCTATAAGACTTCAAACTTTGTATTGGTCTTAAAAACATCTCCGGAGCTATATATATAAATAGTAAATTGTTCCGTGGATTAAGTGACCGAGAAAAGAAAACAAAATCGCACATTCTACTTTTAAATGGCTCTTACTTCATTGCATCCAAAACAACTCCTTTCCAGTGAAGGATTTATTTGCTTTTAACACCTCAGCTATCTTCAGTGGCTATGCCAAACTTTCATAAGTTGCAATGATTTCCATGACGTTTCAAAAATAAACGTATTACCCGATTAACGTTTAAATACAATAAACGTAAGCTCTGTACTGCAATGCTAACTATTTGGTTAGACCACTACCTCCAAAAGTCAAGCGTTGGTGAACTTCTTTCAGTTTACTGTTAACCTACAAAGTGAAAGACCAGCATACGTTGTATGATTAGTATGTATCTTGTATTCCCGAATATTCAAGGTGTTCCCAATTCTTAGCTCAAGCGCAATAAAGAAATAGAGGCCAAAACATTTCATACATCAGCTTAAACATGTTTGTCACCTTCGTTAATTTACAGTCGCAGACATCTGAAAATTAAAAAAATACCTGGGTAGGCAAACCAGTATTATATTTATCTAGCTTTTGAAGGGATTAATCTTACTATCATTTCCAGGGTTACGTCTCGTTCAAATTGGATGATACTTCATTAAGAAGAGACGTCAGACTGGCATCTTTGTCTTATGAACAAAAAATTCACCAACGAAACTGCTACAAATTTTCTTTGATCTTGAGGGAAGGAGAGTTATAAGTTAAACGTAAATAGATAGAGCTATTAAAGGGTCAACGACCTCCAGGGTCATTCTAAAGTTATTACCTTAAACCAAATATCGTAAACATTTGTCGTCGATCACAAGCATTGTTCTTTAGTTACTTTTGCGACTTGACGTAAACAACAGAGATAGCTCGCCCGCTTTTTTTCCGATGGGAACTTTCCAAATATGATGGAAATAAACTGTCTAGCGAACATTCTTGGCAACGGATGGCGGCTTTATAAACGAATTTAGAGCTGTCGTAATCAATTACAATTCAATTTGCAGCGTTTCGAGACGTCTAAGGATCAATATTATGTTGAAAAAGCTTGCAACCACTCTGTGGAATGTAGTCTCCTCGCGTATAACAGACGATATACTACGAATATCAATTATCCTAAATTGGCTTTAAAAACAATTTCTTATTTTGCGCTGGATATGGACTTCTTCCACAGAAAGAACATCTTGCCCGGAGGATGTGCGTAAGTTGAATTAATGATCAGCTAATTTAGTTTTCTTATCATTTGCGTATTAATTAGCTTTGTTTGGACACAGTTGAAAAATGAACTGCTTTGTAAAGAAGTTTTAAAAATAGCTTATTGATTAGATTCGAGTCCACGGGTATTGGAGATATATACAATGTTTAGCTAAAAGTTATGCTGATTTAAACAAACAACGAAACTAACGAGCCAGTCATTTCTCGCGAAATAAAAGTTATGTTACAATTTGCAAGGAGTAGATCACATCGAGCATGCTCTGTTCAACTAGCCCGTTATGTGCTCTTCTAGAGGTCACAGTTTAAATTTTTTCTGCCGAAAGTTGTTTCTGTCATCGTTGACGCTCACAACTTGAGCTTTTATTGTTTTGTTTTTTTTTTTCAGTTTTTTTTAATTTTTAATTGGAATGCGAATATAAGTGTTGAGTAATTTTCAAGAAACTGTTAGCTTATGCCTATTCCGACAAGAACTAATCTTCTTAGGCGCCTACACTTTTTTTCTCAAAATACTGGGGCGTTGAGCTAACAGCGGTACACAGAAGAAATCTGTAGGATGGTCGCAGAAGAGGCGGTGATCCAGGAGCCAGGAGGATTAATTATCTATTCCAAGAAGAGAACATGAAATTATTCACTAATCGACCGACAAATTAATCAGTACATGCTTCGTGACATTGTTTACCGGGGCAGGGTGGCATGGTAACTCGGTTTCGTTTAAAACGTACGATACAGGATATTTATCGACGACAGAATTGATAAAAATTAGATCAAATTAGATCGCTGTACAACTTATCAACAGAAACACATGAAGTGTTGTTCCGTACAGTTCAAGTGTGAAAAGTCCTACATATAACGCTTCTACCCACATAACAATTCAATTAAAATCCAACATTTCAACCGATATCTAAGAAGTTCAGTGGCTATTACTCTTATTATTGAATTCAAATATCTCTGCCGACTTTCGGAACACCAGTAGGGATAAAAATGAAAAATAGAACACGGCTTCTACAACAACAAATTACAGATACAAGGGTGCCAAATAAGGGTGCAGATCTCTGCCGACTTTCGGAACACCAGTAGGGATAAAAATGAAAAATAGAACACGGCTTCTACAACAACAAATTACAGATACAAGGGTGCCAAATAAGGGTGCAGAGTTTTGGCTCAACCTCCTTTACTCTTACATCACTAATATCTTTACAGTACTATTAATCTGGCGTCCCACTTTGTAACGATCAACAAAAACGGAGAAGTGTATTAGTCAGAATACACTCCTTTCATTCAAAATCAGTGATATGAAAATAATTTTAACTTATTTTCCCTTTTCAGTTGAGACGCTATCCTAACAAAATTCGCCTGAACTGAACTTTCTTCTATTCATCCGAATTGTGTACCAGTTCTGTGCATGCATGTGCAAACCATCGAGCTGCTACATTAAAAAACATCTACGTGTGATAAAACTCAGTTGCCGCGTATCATGAAGGCGCGCTCACATTATGTTGGTCTGGGTCAATCGCGAACCCTGAAGTTCTGCGGCAATTTGCCAAGAAACAACAGTTTTATATCCCAAGTTCCCACCTGTGCTATGAAAAAAAGGACATTGATCGACCTCACGCCAGCTTCTATTGTGTATAGATTTTTCCTTCCTATCCTCTACCTCAAGAACAAAAGCCAGCTCTCTAAAAAAATTCAGAAAAACTAGATCCTTTAATAGACCAGTCGACTTATTCTTCGCTGCTCTTCATCATAATGGCCTGGTTAACCCTTGAAAGTATTTTCTTTTTATTACTCTCGCGACAAAATTCTTGAATGCCGTTTTAAATACTGTTTAGAGAGGAATTTAAAGCAGACCTCTATTGAAGACTAAAAGGGTCAAATACTTGGCCACACTCTTCTATTCATTTTGCATTTTCCTTACCTTCCAATTATGGGCCATTATGCTATAGAAATCAAAATATTCCGTCTTAAATGTTAAAATTTTCATGTTTTCCTCATGTTTTTTTTTCTCTTCAAGTAAGTTTCTGGCCACCGATGAGTATAGTATGGCTACATCCATCCTCGTCAACAGGTCGAAAAATTTGAAGCGTAACTGAAATTAGCCATTATGTACACGACCTCGGCAATCGGATTTGTGAGCACATTGGACAGCTCCCCCAACACGAAAATCTAAGCCAAGCTTTGGCTTTTAGCTCAAAAAACAATGGAAATAGTCCTAAACATAACTACGCTTATCCTCAAAACAGGCCCAGTGACCCTGCTCAGTCCTTATGCTTCGGATCTGAACGAATATAACGAAAGTTATTGAAAATATATCAGAACAAAGTAGAGAATTGAAAAGGTACATGGTCATGGTCACCAGTAGTTTTGTCTTGTCTCTGATAAGAATTCAGCAATCGTGGTCCATGTTCCGTGATAGATTAAGATAAAGCCGTATTAAACTCACAAATCAACTTTACTCTACCGTAGCCTCGTGATAAGGTCATGCCAGACTCATACCGTGTTTTTCCTTTCTATAAAGCGGTCAGGTGCACAAATCTATCACAAAATTGCTTTCGTGAGGCAGCTCAGTTCTTACATACACTATGAATTCATGCCGAATTACGCTACAGCAAGGACCAGTAAAGAAATTGTAAAAACTCTTGGTAAGTTGGTTATCAAAGAACAGATTCTTGAGTCTAAATCGGATCGGATCAAAGTTTCGAGTTACAACGAGATGCAAACGTTAGGCTTTTGATTACTTTTACGTCCAAAAAACTCCTAGTTGACTTCGACGATTATTACAAATTGAACAAAGTTACGAACAGCGTTAATGGTTGAACAGTTGTAAAGCTGAGAATCAGTCAAAAGTTACGTCAGATGGTGATCCATGAACTCTCTACCTTTGGTCGAAAGTTAGTACAAGAACCGACCAAAATGTCAAGATTATCATGAACAATACGACAAAAATACAGTTTGTCTTAAACATATTAAGTTCTTCAGTGTAGAAAACTAGATGAACGATTTCGTGAAGTCATTAGGCTCTCTTTAGATCCAGTACTATTGTTTTCACAGAAAACACAACTTTGATCCCTTATATTAAGCATCTAAACCTTTTTGCATTTACCTTTATGTTTAACAAGATATTTAATTTACAACACATACATATAAGGATGGAAATTTAAATAGAGACACAGCGATTATCAAGGTTGATTTATGCCGTATTAACTGCTCCCAGAGAGCTTACATTTCTCTTCATTTACCAGTGCAATAATTTTCCGGTAATAGCATATTGGAATTTTTAAACATAGCAAACACTTCCTGCAATTTGTTGACTAAACATTCAATCCTTGTGTATCATACGTAGGCTTGGAAAAAAAACAAGAACAAAAATAATTGGTTAAATTGTAACCCAAAGTTTAAAGACTCGTTGTTATCTAATTAAGATGGTATAATATTATAATTTCGGATTCATGGAAGCAATCTTTGAGTTTCCTCGACAAAATATAAACGCATGTTTACGTGATTTCGTGACTATTTGATTGTTTTAATAATCAGCTTAGTTTGACAATCAAAGTTTTCGACGCAAATCTGGTTAAGAAACTCACAAGCCGTAATAAAAACTGTGTAATCTCGGAAAAGGGAAACTTTTAACCACGCTTCTCCACAAAACAACTGTATATACATTGGTTAAAATTATAAATCTTTTCTTTTCAATTTCCATGGCCATAATTGTCGTCTATAATCGCCTTCCGATGCAAACTCCTCTTCTTGGAAGACTCCCGTAAAAAAAACAGAACTGGTGCTGGAAAGAATCACCAACTTTCGTTCATTAAAGAGTGTTCATTTAAAAAAGTTTATTCGAAGAACAACTGTGACCTTAAAAATTGTACACAGGTAACTGAAGGAAGGAAGATAATTTTTTTTATATTTTCATGATATTGAGAAAGATAGAAAATAAAGAATCTGAAGGAAGTAAAACAATAAAAATTCGCAACTTGTTTCATCGCTAGTTACGTGTTTCTAAAAGTATTCAATTGAAGTTTTTCAAGAAACACCTTAATACTATAGTTACCAAAATATGTCAAATGCGTTAAGCTTAAAATATTCTCACGTAGGATAGAAACGTTGAAAACCAACCGAAGTCCTGGATAGGTCGTGTGTGGGCATGCGTTAGCATATCGCGCGATATTTAATCACATTTGAACTTTTTATGTCACGATAAAGTGATTTGTTATTCCTTTCTGATGAAGGACCTATCTTTTTCATTTGCCTTCTGGCCCTGTAAAGGTAAATGGCTAAAAAAAATTCATACTTGTTCCGCTTTTTAACCAAAGGTACACCTTTCGTGCGAAGTTGCTCCGCGGCGAAGCAAGGTTACGCATTCCCTTGTAGGATTTGCAAATTTGGCGCAGTCTCGCTATCACGCAATGACTGGATTCATCGCGTGTTCAGCAGAATGCTGTGAGCCCTCCTTACTCGATGAGAAGCCCGTAATAATCAATCAAATAAGAAGTCTCATTAGTAAATAATCTCTTTAAATCCCAGTGTAAACTATGATTTGACCACACCACTACGCTACAAGAAGAAACAATCACATTGATCGGTAAAAATTCTGGACACTGGCGGATTCTTAGTGAAAGCCTAGAGATGTTTCGAAGAATCAGAGGATCCTTACAAAGGAAAAGGCTATGAAAACGATGTTTTCAAACCGGTAATCTGGCCTTTATCCGAAAAAATGCAATACGTTAATCTTTTTATTAAAATTTAAGCTGCAGTATTACACTAGTATTTGTTTAGCGCACAAACGTCAAATCTTGAACCCACGGGTTCCCACTTGTGATTGTTCTTGCGCTTTAAACCAACATCAACATGCATTTTTAATAACCAACTGGCGATGAGTCGTTTTTGTAAGAAATACTTCGTGTTTTCAGGAGACAGACTCGCATGCCACATTAACTTTGTCAATCTCCAGTTATAGTCAGCTAATCGAAAATCGCTTTAAGTCATTTCCATCCGACTGCCCGTATAAATATATAACGCTAATACTAATACTCTATAAGCATTATCCTTTCAAAAACACGTTTCGTAACTTCAGAGAATCACTGGTCTTGCAGAAATAATTTTGTAATTATTTGCTGCATCTATAATAGTAATGAACTAGCTATGTTCTAAACACCGCCTTGGTATTTCTCGTGTATACTTCAGGCACTGGAATTTTTTCTTGAACGAAACAAAAAATGTCTCAAAGGTATAAAGCGGGACTAGACAGGATTAGTAAATGCCTTAAAAAGAGTGACAGAATTAGGCTTTCACAATGAGCTCACAGAGTAGTTACTTCTTCAATACTAAACAAACAACCTATCACGCATATAATGCAAGACGGATGACAAATGACGGATGTGCTTAACTATGCGGTACAAAGCCAAAACGGGGACAGTCTACA
Organism: Stylophora pistillata; assembly: GCF_964205215.1. Classification (NCBI taxonomy): domain Eukaryota; kingdom Metazoa; phylum Cnidaria; class Anthozoa; order Scleractinia; family Pocilloporidae; genus Stylophora; species Stylophora pistillata. The sequence continues at coordinate 30,989,930 of NC_142527.1, read as the reverse complement.
AATTCAGAGTAAAGAGTCAGCTAGTACATAGAAAGCTTGAGGATAGTTCTTGGTTCAGCTAAGGAGGTAAGGTAACTCAGTTTTTCTAAAACGGTTTACGGTCAGTATTGGTTATGTTTTAATAACATAATGAAATAATTGGAAGGAAGCGAAGGTTTATTTCTAATATTTTACGAGTTTAAAGAGGAAACTGTCCCACAACTAAAACTGAGTTTGAATTAACAGAGTGCAACTAATCTCCCTTGCTAAATAGGAATCATGTCTTTCAAAAGTTCCTGTAATTTCAAACGATGCATTTAAGGTACATAATTCCATCGGGTTGAAGCTTAAAATATTATTCCTTGATCATGAATGATCAATAGTTGCCAATATCTATTAAAATATAAATTTCTTAATTTTACGTATTTCAAAATCGTCATGAATTTGCCTGAGCACAGATTCAAAGATGATCATCTATAGTTTTACCACACTTTAAAAGAATCTATCTTGCGGCTCCGACAGGAAAGAAGAATAGAATATATTTGGGATTGATAGATAGTACGAGTGGCATACAAAAAAATACTAGTTTCCTCAACAATGATGTTTCCGCATATAAAAACGAGGAAAAAGGTATATCACGTTCCATATTGCAGTCTCAAAAGACAAAAACAACTGCGATTCGATATATGCACTATGACTAAGCATAGAGAACCTTGAGAACCTTATATGTGTCCTCAATTCTCCAGATAGCTTCTGAAACGCGCTCACTCCTCCTACATGTAAAAATAACGCGCAAGGACATTTAACACCAGTTTAAAATTAAACAATGCGGAAGGGCTAGCTTGTGGTGAGCTCCGCGGCAGAAAACAGATTTGTTCTCTACATTGCCAAAGCAAACCACTATTATTTTCGTAATTCTGGTAACTATGACAAGAAACACCTAAGAAAATAATGATAATAATGACACTCTCTACCTTGGGTAGTACCATCGGCGTGGAGCTGGAATAGCGTGACAGAAATATAGGATTACCAAAACGTGCGCGTCCAAAAATACTGTAAAGCGATTTCAGCGAGGTTAAGCAGGGATCAACCGTGTTGTGTTTGGCTGCGAACGGGAAAAGATTTGTATTTTGTGGCTGGTGACGTATCTCACATACTTGACGTAGTGGCCCAATTATGTGCAAAGAGAGACGAGTCACCTGTAATCCGCCCTCTCGAGGCAAGACGCTAACAACTGAAATGGCTCAAAATAACGTTCAGAAAGTTTTACCAATATTCATCAGGAAGCAAAGTGTTTGATTTAAACCTAAGGAGTAGAAACAGTTTGGAGCAACTGTTTCGAAGCAATTGTAAGAAATTACCGAACTCAAACTTCAGATATATGACAAGATACAGGGAAAAAAAACCGATGAGCATACTACTCATTTCCACATGATGGCAGATACGAAACCACCGCGACGATTGTTTAATATTCAAGCAAGTTACCACAAAAGCTATATGCAACTTTGTTGCACATCAGATACAATGAAATATATGAAGTTCATATATTTTGTTGCACATATCGCTCATAAACCATTAATTACAAACTCAAATTGACTTCATTATAAACAGTTCCTCAGTAATGAAAAATATACGTTTTACAAAAGAGTGGAATGCTACTTAAAGATTCTTCCTAAATCTATACATAAACCTTTTTGAAAGTAGGCTGTTATGAATGAAAAAGCAATGGGCTTATTTCTATTTTTTCCAAATTTGCGTCACTACAGGTTAAAAAGATCTTCAGACTAGTCAGAAAAATTACTGAAACTAGACAGCAGGCGTTGGCGCGTCTAAACTAAATTAAATTAAGGAAAAACAGTTCACTAAAAGGATATTACATTTACAGTCACTCTTCTTAGCGGAAGGGGATTAACAAAATGAAAGATAGAAAGTATGAGTATGCCCAGCAAAAGATCACACATATACGGGATATCGCCCTATATACGTGGTAATCACCCAATTGACGATCTTAATCATTCAGTAAGGCAATAAAACTAAAGTATCAAAAGCAATTTCCGTATTTTCACGATCGAAGACCAACGGCGCTACCCTCTCGTTTTTCTTATTTTAGAAAGTTGCCCAAATATGTCTAAACGTATTAAACTTACTCATAAACATATATCGCATCCGTTTGAGTGGGACATTTTCGTCTCGTGTCAAAATAATATCGAATGTAATGGTTTTGCCAGTTTATCACCAAGTTTTCAAGTTGAGTTATGAAAAGAGGGGCGTGCATAATGTCGCAATTTTAAGGCACGTAACTCACTGGTTTTCAGAAAATGTTATGATCTGGGATGATCATAGTTTTCTAGTTTAATTAACTACCCTTTGCTTCGTTGTATCTGAACAAAAGGCTCTCCAAGGAGGTCCACAACACCGCAATTTTAACCCTATCAATCATTGTCAGCTGCGCGAATTTCTTGAGCAAACGATCGGCATTACAAATAGATTGATATGTGTACATAGTGATCTAACTGGTTTAGGTAATACAGTACGGATGCTCTTTCCTTTAAGCGTGATTTGCTTTACCCCACTGCTAGGAAATGAGCAGCGCACAAATAGCAAATGAAATGAAGGGTTTCGGCATGACTGTTTTGATACCAAAGCTCAAATGGATTACCTTTTAATATCGGTACACTTCTCTCAGTGTATATATAATTGTATAAATTGACACCCTTAAAGGAAGTGTCTTGTAACTGTGTTAAGGTGTATACAATCACGCGAAGCAAAGTGTTAGACGTCTCTGAATGGCGGCCTAATCACAGCCTAGAAATCTTGGAAGAAAAAGTAAGAGCAAAGGGATTGGTTAGAGGAAAGAGAAATCTTTCAGTGTTTTTTCAGTGCTGTATGCCATGTTTTAAATAGTTACGCAGTTACGATTCGTTGTAGGATTTCGAACTGTCTCAATTCCTATTTATCACTTTGTTTTCAAAGGAAGGATGAAAAGAAGTAAATCGTCTTTCTTTAGTCTCAACCAAAGCTACACAATCTCGTTTGTTTGCATTAATTTCTCTTAGATACTAATGGCATAAAAAAGCGTCCATCAGTCAACCAATTCTTTCTCAGTATCTGGCAAAATAGTCAATAATTTGTTATAGGATTTCGGGGTTGTCTCGTCGTCTTTACGCTTATCAACTTAGACGAGAATAAAGAAGCAGAAAGAAGCAACGAAAGTATCAAATCTTCTTATAAACTGCTAAAATCACTCGATAATCTTCTAGATTTAGGCGATTCGATTAGAAAAAGGCGGGGTTCATATAATTCCTGTCGCGAAAGGCTATTAGGTGGAACCAAGGCTTTTACTGTGAGAAAGAAAGCTGCTAAGCAAGCCCATCTTCTGCACTAAATCTGCACGTTCCTTAATATAAGAAATGAGAATTGATAGATCGTTAAAATCCTCTTTTATCCGCAGAGAGCTGAAGTAGAGACAAGAGGCAACATCCTTTCTCACTGCTGTCATCACAACTAGCTTTCAGTGAGACTTTTCTGAGCCATCTCCGATAAAACACCAACTTGCTTTAAAGATCATGGAGTCAGATTTGAGTTCTTCTTCATTTTCTATTGATAACATACTCAAACCCGACAAATGTGATTCCACACAAGAACCTCGCTCTGCAGACCGTGCATTAACGTTAGCAGAACGTCTGGCAGGTGAGCCGCGAAAATTTTTGCTTCTGGCCCCACCTCACAGCGTTATGTAAGAGAAAAATAAGAGCATTTTAACTCTTCCAATTCAATTTCCCTCAGATTATTCGTAGTCAATTTTGTGACTAATTTCAAGGAAGACTAGATATTTTAACAAGAACTTGAGACCCTTCCATAAAGGAATGGTCCCAAAGTGCAAATTCTTGTGCTTTTGCTATTTCTTCATATGTTTTGAAACAGATTATGCTACTGCAAAGGCAAACAGAACATTGGCCAAGAGCTGTTTACAAGACTGAGAACGGAAGCCACATGTTTCGCGTCTGCGCTGACAGAGAATAAGTCTCAAAATTCATTCCTCCAGCAAATGCAACTATTATGGAGTCTAAAATCCGTACTGCGCAGAGTTCTCCTACACTCACCGATTACCGATCAGAGAAATGTAGAAACTCATAGAAATATTTCAAGCAACATAAAGAGGCCAGTTTTCGTTTTATTTCCAAATTATTAACATGTCAAGCTTGGAGCGTATTTTTCCCTCAACAGTTCAGCACAACTTCATTTTTCTTCGCAGATATAATACTTGAGGTACATTATGGTTCATCCAGAGGGAAGCATCGGCGGACACGCACCGCCTTCACCCACCAACAACTACAGATACTGGAAAACACTTTCTCAAAGACGCATTATCCGGATGTAGTTATGCGGGAGCAGTTGGCGGCCTACATTAACATTCCAGAATCACGAATTCAGGTGAGGTCTGGGTCACAAGGGACACTTTAGGAATCTTCCCCAGGGATTTACTGCCTGATTCTCCAAATCCCCGCCCGTTTCCAAGCTAAAGCACGCCATCTCGCATACTTGTTCGTTGACCTGGCCTCTTAAATCCCTTCCGGTTTGCAGACCTGGCTTTTAATTACTGCACGCGATTCGATGACTCGTTGTTATATTGTAAAAGCAGGATTAATAAACCCATTTCACGACATTTTGAGCTATTTTGTGAGTAGTTAAGGATTGATTTAAAATGGGAAAAAAAACTTTTGAATAAAATTTCGGCTCGGTGGATTAAAGAGTCAAGAGTACAACGAGCTGAAAGATGCGAGTGAAAACCTTAAATGTTAGTTCGTCAGAGCAAACACATACCAAAGAAGCAACCATAAATGAAAAAGGAACAAGTCTCTTTGACAATGTAGATGATTAACTCGGATTAAAATTGACGAACTTGAACAATTTGGACAGAAGTTTTGAGAGGTACTCACTGTGGCGTGGCCCCTCAATGTTTGAGGGGCCACACCCTTTTGTAAGTCATTTGCTACTTGTGCTTCAAATTGAATAGCGATAAATCAATTTCCTTGGATTTAACTGATTTTCAGAATGAACCTATCGACACGTCTTATTGGTCCCACTTTTTACTGGCACCATACATATTCAATTATGACATTATGGACATTTTGAACAACTTTGCCAGTTCTGGAATCCTTTCTCCAAATTTGAAAACTGACGCATAGCGGGGTCGTAAGTGATCCTTTTCATGTCATGCTATAATAAACAATGTAAGACCCACTTACGAGATTCTCCTACTATCCCCTACAAATTACATTCCTTTGCACGAGATCATTGCAATGATCTTATGCAATACGCTTATGCACGTGAAATGTATTGAAAAGCTGACATTTACGTTGTAGGTGTGGTTCAAAAACCGACGAGCCAAATACAGGAAACAGATGAAAGACGGGGAAGAGCTAACAACGAGTGAAATGGAAAATAAAGCCCTAGAGAATCACTTCAACAGCCATGATGCACCATGGAGCCCACAACATTTTTACACAACTGCCAATCTGCCCTTCAGTCCGGGAAGTGCTGTTTCACCCCATAGCAACTTCACACCATACTCGTGGTCTGCCGTTCCTTTGTACGCTTCCAGCCCGTGTGGTTGTTTACCACCGTACTCGGATAATCAGAGGAGATCCTCCTGGTCGTGCACGGCATGTTACGAAAATACAGATGTAAAAGGCCACTTACAATGAGTGTGATTTGATTTAAATAAGTCATAGACGATATTAAAATAATGTAAGAGAGACTCAAACTCCACATTTAAATGATGGACCCAATGTCATCACCAGACCTCGTCGTTCCCATCCTTTTTGTTTTTGCCTTTTTTTGGCTGAACAATACTTGGAAATTGCAGAAAATAGTCATGCTCAAAAGTCGTTTCATTGGCCAAATGCACATACGTCGAACTGTGTCTTAGAATGAAAGGTCTGTCTATAAAGAATAATAAAGTTTTCGGGTGACGTGAACATGCCAAATATATAAATATTATATTTAGGTTATGTATAAACGAAGTACTTCATTTATTTCTTCTAAGTCAAGGATCAAGGATCCTTACACAAGAAACTTGCTCATTATAAACATTTGGATAAAATGCTATTACGTAGAAAATATCATAAAATTGAGGTAATGAGGAAAAATGTAAATATATTACCAATGTATACGATTATAAAATAGGTTTCCTATTTTAAGTTAACTCTTATGACAGCTGATATATGGAAAACATACCTTAGAATGAAAATAAAGAATAAAAAAATGTGTTCATTCTTCCAGATTTGTTTTAATTCAGCTTAAAGCAACTACAAGTCCACTTTGGGGATTAAACTAAGCGATAGTTTGGGTTCTTATAGAAACTTTAAGGAGCCGACAAAGAACTATCACACCAGACATGATATTTCCCTTACATTTAATTTCCGGATTTTAAGTAATTACAGGGTCAACCTGGTCAACGTGGCTTGTTGTTATAGATTGTTAATACAAAAGCGGTGTATAAATTCCATTCGAAAATTAAGTTCGTCCCTTTCCTCTGGAGTTAAACATGTCAACAGTTTTTGGATGGTGTTGTGAATCAAAATGTAATATTTCGATAGGATTTCGCTTTTCTGGCCCAAACGAAAATGTAGAAAATTGTGGTTAAAATATTTGAGTAATCGTGACAGTAAATACCAAAATAAAAAATCCAGTTACAGCTACGTCATAGCTAATACATCTTAAGAAATTATCGTCAGTTGCGTTAATTTTCACCGGCCAATCTTAACCATATTTTGATGTTAGGTTGATTCCTACGCCGTTTTGTCTATGCAAACCGTTAGTTGAGGTTTCAATCCTTTTAAGAGCAATTAATATTTATAACGCCAAGGTGATGATACATACCAAGGTTTAAATGAAAAACAAGCCAGGCAAAAAAAATCTTCAGAAGTGTTATCATCTCTCTTGTACTTATTGCTTGCATCATGACGCGCTCAACACCTTTCTTCCTCGTTAATCTTATTCACCTTAATTCATCAAAAGACACGAAATCTCCCACGCAACTCCATTCTGTTAATTTCTTCACTTCCGCCTTACTCTTGTGTGTCAAATCACAGTATTCGGAAGCTTTAGGCTCACGTCATTCACACACAATGTGCCAGAGGATTCCGTCTGCTGGTGTATATTTTACGTCATTAACACTCTGGACAAAATACTTTTCAAGCTCAATCTTCCTATTTTTGACACATTAACGCATTCTTAAACGTCTTTCCTTTCAAGAAAGTATTTTCCATATTTAATTTTTTTGTTCATGTTTGTTTATTTTTTGTATTGGTTCGTTTTCTTTTGGCAGCGAACAAAGAGAGATTTTATTGTCGCGGGCTAATTCAAATCAATTTTTTTAAATTACTAGTTACTCTAAGGAGGTTAACCCATTATTAACTTATGAGCAGGTGATTGAAAACTACATTACCTAGGCAAGCTATCTCCTTCCTTGTTCACCTGAGAACGCGAAGAGTACTTTCCTCCGCTCGACACCTTAGATATTGTTCAATTACAGGCTAATTCCTAACTTTTCGACATCTTTTGTTAAAGTCAAAATTAAAATTCACGTTTTATTTTGGCTATGTTAAAAATTCCACACTAATCAAATGTGGCGCACAATTGTGAGCTTGAAACTTTCCTGAGGCGTGTATCATACAACAGGTTCGAAAGAATTACCCGGAGGCCGTTCCACTTTTAGATCTACGAAAATAAAAGCGCAACGGACGGTTTCCTCTCAAACAAGCAAAAGCGTGAGAACTACAATTTCAAATTGCTTATGGAGAAGAAAATAACTCATTAATCTTGTCATGCCTGAAAAATTGGTATTTTCTTATCTTTTTTCCTCGGTAAATAATAAATATGGACTATTTTAGAAGGATTCCAAAACATATGATCTAACGGTATCTCCAAACCAATGTTTAAATGTAATTTGGTAATATCAACTAAGTTGAAATTGTAAATTGGCCACCGTTACGAATAAAAAGGCTGACGTTTCGAGCGTTAGCCCTTCGTCAGCCATGAGAGCGAATGACTAAGGGCTAACACTCGAAACGTCAGCTTTTTTATTCGTTACGGCGGCCAATTTACAATTTCAACTTAGTTGATATAACTAAATTACCTTGTTACCCCCACCGACGCACCACCACAGTTTCTTTAGAAACTTTCAGCCTTTATTCAATGTTTAAATGTGTTGTCGTGCTGAACATAAGCCTTTCTATTTATCAGAGTTCCAATATATGATCTACTTTTCTTGATATTAACAGGCTTAAAAAACACAGTATCTTCATTTAAAAAATTGTGCAAACCTTTCACTTAGACTTTTAAATCCTGGCAATGTACATGATATTTGTCCAATATGCCTAGTTAATTAGCTAAGGTACAAAGAGACTCCCATTTTTCAGTGAAAGATCCAATAAATGATTAAAAAATTACCGAGTTTTCCTGTAGCAATTAATATCGAAAAAAAAAGCATTTTAAAAGAATAAAGATAAAAATAGTAGAGACAAGGCATCAAAAGTGCTGATTACAAAATCTTTTCGGTTCAGGTTTTCCGTCAGAACCTTAAACTTGGCGCAAACGCAGGAGGTGTTTCCTAATTTGAGCTAAGTCCATAATATCGTCCCGCCTCGTGGAAATCACAATCTACGTTCTTGCGATGTCCTTACCAGAGGCTTGTCGTTTCTTCATCTCTTTCTCACCTTTGTCTGGTTGCCATTTTGAAAGTTGTTTGAATAACCTGAAATAAGTACTGAAGCGTGGAACAAAGTTTAGGTTGAGATCCAATGTTACGTCTTCATTGTACCAAATGTCGCCTTCATGTCAGTTCTTCACCGAATTGGAGCTGGTTGACTCAAACTGACAATCGCAATATAAATTTTTACAATGGTTATGACTCTGGCTCCCAAAAACAAACTTACAGCTGATGAATCTCAATCTTTCTATGGAACATGCATAGGTTCAGTGTAGTTTCTCGCGAGAAGTTAAAGGCGCAAACAAACAATTTATCAGTTTCTACATCTGGTATTTATCTTGGTATACAAGGTGCTTCCAGCTTATGCAGATAAAACTTGGAGTGAAATCAGGCATTCCAACGGAGAGGTGATTATGCATCGAACAGTAGTGTGGTTTTGCTTATCTAAATTATTTACATTACAGTCACCGTCTAAGGATCGGTTTATAATTTTAGGAAATGACAATTTTTATTTTTCTAAAAGCAGTGTACCAAAGATTAATTTTAGCAAAGGAAGCCGCTAGATATACAAGTCGAGATTAGCACGGATTCCGGGTGATTTTTATGTATCAGCTCACAGTGAAAGCAACCCAAAGACTTTTAATGGTTGTTGGCCTGGGGGAAATTGTAGCATCTCAAAGTATGCATATTTGATAAGCTGATGTCATGAGGTTTGGATCCTTGACCATTTTGCCTCAGCACAGGTAGACACACCGGGGTTCCTCCTTATCTCGTAACTCTTTCGGAAGATCAAACGAGATCACGGCAATTTAGGTTCTGTGTGGTCCTCGCTACTTTGCGATAGTCAAAACCCCTAACAAAATTCATGGTTCAAATCCGAGTGTTGTAATCAGAAGCGTCAAAAAAAGTTCGCAATGATCCACTATTGTTTATCGGAGCTAGGAGCTTAGGAGCATTTTACCCTCCCCTCAAGATGGATTTGGTGTTAGCAAGATCATCTTTAGTTTCCTAACCCCGATCTCTGTATTAGGAAAACAAAGATGAATGCTACAGCAAGTTAATTAAGATTTCTTCGAGGAAACCACAGTTACGTTGTAGTATGAGAAAAAGCATTCCTTCCTTTGATAGTATGAGGCTGAGCCTTGTTCCTTGATCAGTTACAATAATAACCACAACACTCGCACAAATTTTCCATCAAAGTTTTCCTCAACTACCTTAATTGCTGCCTAAAGTAAATAGCGATAGTTTCCTGCTCAAATTAAATTATCATCCATCAAAATCCTTGTGATGACAGGATAATGGTTTTGTATAATACGGGAGAATTCTAGTATTTTTGATGTGCTGATAACCTTGGGATTTGTTCTTTATCTCTGTTTTTCTTTCATTAAAAATGTCTATTTCTATTTCTTTTCACGATGGTACACAGACAGAAAAACATGTAGAGCTATCAAACATCCCTCCGTTCTCATTCCGTCGTTGCAGCCAATGCTTTGGGTGTTTTCACTGTGTGTGGCCTCAATACATGTCATATTGTCTAACAGAAATTCTGCATATTTGTTATCGTTGCTGTTTCATGGAATCTTGCAAAATTATATAGTAATCGGCATTCAGTAATCAAAATTTATCAAATTTTGGAAACTTAGGAAGGTTTGTCAACTTGTGTGCGGTATTGCATAAAGGCATATAGTAATCTCCAGACCTCCAGAAGGTTTGTCAACTTGTGTGCGGTATTGCATAAAGGCATATAGTAATCTCCAGTCATCAGCATAAAGCAAAAATCAAATCCAAAGGTATGTGAAATAGGGGCGGTTCGGATAATAGATATAAAAAGTATAGTTTCGTCACAGGCCTGGCTATTTGTTTCACCTATGATGACAGTAAGGGTAGGAAAAGTGCAAGGTGTCGAAGAAATTTTTTTCAACATATGCAAACGTTGAGCCATGGTATTGGCAGACGGCTTTTCAAAAGCAAATAATAACCTTCTGATTCAGAGATCAAATTGCCTTCAGGAACGGTTTACCTACTCCACAAAGACTGTTATCTCAGAAGTAAACCAGATGTCAGATTCTGATAGAACATATCATATGGGAGCTCATATATGGAAGCAAATTTTAAATTAGATGCAAGAAGCATGGGAAGAAAGAAATCAAAATTGATTGTACATGCTCTAAGTTGTACGAAAATTAAAAGAGGGATAAAAAAAAATTTAAAAAATAATAGCTTAAGCGAAGAATAATGAAGCCCGATCAGCTTAAAATTTTCTTAGCCGGTTTTTAAAGCAGTTAACTGCACCAACCACACCCACTCTGCTTTTGATCAATTCAAATATTATCGTAATTCATAGTTCAAGATCTACAGAGAATATCAAATTAGTCACTGCACAGTTTATTAAATTTAGCATTATTGTTTAAAAGCTGGAATAGTCTTCAATCTACTACATCTCCGAATAAATGAGAGCGTAATTTTGATATCTCTGTTGTGTTTGATTACACGTTTGTGACGTAAATAACGTGCATAATAGCTCACTCGATATGAAATATTAAATGAAATAGCAAATCAGCAAAGCGGTGGTAGCTTATCTGTCTCGACTGCCGGTAGTCTTTAACCGACGTTTAATTAAAATCTATTCGCCTTATTGACAGTAATTAAATCAACTTGTCGTCGCCAGTAAAAAGCCCATTCATCTTAATGCTTGGGACACGATACTAAAATCCCACTTTGGAAACCACGACAATCAGTCGCTTAACTGTTTCGTTATCATAGGAAGATGTGAAGGTGATAGAGACGAAACGCTTGGAATGGTAAAAATCTGCAGCAAATCGTTAATTGTAAGAGTTTGCATTAGTCGGAACAAAGCTGTTTCGAAATACAAGCAAAACTTCCCCTCTTGTGTTACAATCAAAGTTCAATTTATCATCTTTGACAAACTGAAGTGGCAATAGAAAACGAAATTTACGTTAGGCTTCTCAACGAGACTATCAACGCTGTCCTAAAGAAAATGTTCGAAGAGGTCTTGAATTTCTAGAGAACAATGGTACGTACGATAAATCCCCCAAACAGAACTACAAAACAGATTTGAGCCGCAAGTTAAATAGTTATGAAGTCACAAAACACATAACGGTATCTCCAACTTTAAAACGAGCTGCAAAGGTTCTTACTGAAAAATGAAAAGTTCCATGCCTTAGAATTTGAAGTTATTAAGCAAAGACATTGAATCATTGAATCATTGAAGGAAAATGACAACAATCCATGGGGTTTTCTAAACAGCTAAAAACAGCACTCAAGTTCCACCAAATCGGGTGAAGTTTGTTTACATCTGATAAGAATGCATGCGATGTGGTCGAATTGCAAAAGATTAGTATGCGAAATTTAGCTGCTGCACTAGAGGTGTAATCAAAAAATTTTTCCTGAAACGACGGAAAAAGTACAGATACAAATCCGAAGTTGTTCATGGTTAGGATAAATGCGGTTACCAGATGTTTCTGTCAGTGATTGGCATTTTCAGGAATGAATTTCACTGACGCCTCACTCTCTTGATATAGCTTTCGAAAACAGCACTTTACTCCAGTCATCTCCACTGATTCCGGGCCAGGCAACATGAATCATAAAACCCTCCCTGAACAAGCTGTGGAATCTGGCAGAGAAAAGTTGAATGATAGGAAATCATCTTCATTTATGATGGAAAATATATTGAAGCCCGATAAATTTGCTACAAGACTACAAGAATTTCGTGGTGAAGCTCCATCCAAGATCAAAGCCCTTTCAGTGGCAGCCCAGCTCGCAGGTTTGTTTTGTTTTTCGCTTTGTCTCAGTAAGTGTTTACTTGCCAGTATTTGAAGAATTTCGATCCATTTCAGTTTACTGGTCAACAAGCTCTCGAGTTAAGAGAATCATGGTTATCATGAGGAAGGTTCTTTCCTTTCTTTGAATGATTGCTTTCAGTCCAGTCCCACCAATTCTTTCCAGTTTTTTTTTTGCAGACTATGAAATGGTTGCTCAGCATCTAATTGTAAACTTTGGATAGAAACTCGAATGTTAGTTATAGAACTTCAGCTTCAAACAATATTCTGTGCTGCACCGCCATGTTTCCACATTATTAAATTGCCTGCTGATATTCCTTTTGAAGAGGCAATACTATGGATCTCACAGAATAACAATTTTATAGAAAGCGCAGCCCAACTTTAAAAAAAAGTATGTTTTTAATAGCGAATTATACTTAGTATTGGTGTGTTTTCAAAGCACTTGCGGAAAACAGCTCTTAGTTGGTATGAGGCGCCGTTTTGTCTCGGCCAAGAGGATCATCGATCAGCGGCATGCCTTTCGGAATTTTCAAGCAAAAAGCATCACGCGAAAATTCACGTTCGCAAAGTTAAACAAGTTAGTAGTCTGGTCCTCTATCATAGAAGGATTTCCAACGACACGTTCACGAGTTTCATTTAACAATAACAAACAATTGATTTTAGGTTTTCCTTTGTTTATGATTTCTAACAGCACGAAGCTTGGACATTTTCAAACAAATCACGTAAAATAAATTTATCATCTTTCGCTCGGTAAGAACGATTATTTATAAGAAATTTAAAAATCATTCGAACTCACATAAAATATAATCAACTGTCAGTTGGTCACCGCCACAAAAAGTTAAGTTTTACCTCCCAGTTAGTTACAATTAGCTTTTAATCCACCAATTGATATGACAATCGGAACTGTGTTGGATTTGCTACCTAGGAGTCGTAAGAAACAGTTAAGATCAAGACTCTGGAAATTGCAAGAAAGGCATTTACATCTAAGATTGAGAATGATAACTTCGAGTATACCAATTCGACAAGAGTTGTTTTGTGCATCTTTGTATTGGTCACTTTTGCTCTTGAAAGTATATAGTACGATTCGTTTATTTCCGTGGGGATGCGGAGACTTCACTCAATACGATGATAACATTATTTCAATCAACTGGACCTTTAGTTGACGTGGAGGCTGTGGTTTTCCTAAAGGTGGGAGTCGTAGGATGTAAGAGTAAATTTGCTTATCACAATTTTGAATAACAATGTCGTGAGTAAATCTTCGCTTCTCTGTGGTTACCGAATGCTATACTCCAACGAACTTTGTCTACGACGGACAAGGACACCATAAATGCACTAGGGTGCTTCGTGATCATGAGAAATTCTTAGTAACTCATTGATTTATTAAGAAGAGAGGAAACAAACAGATAATTCAATTCTAATGCGACAGAACAACTTCTAATTTTTACTTTCAAGAGACCCCTTTGACGTGTACAGGCATGTATTGTTGGATACATTGAACTGTTTGCCTTCTTTTAGCCAAATCTTCCCAGCCGTAAATAATACTCACTCCCATTCGATGAAACTACAACTGGTTAGGCCTATTCGATATGCTGATATGTCTGATATAACTAGAATACTGATTTCATCGCTAATTTCATCTCATTTCATATATAATATGGAAAATCTGAAACAAAGATGGCGTGTGGAAATATTATTTTTTTTGCTATGTAAATATGCTAATCCATTTTGCAAACAATAAATTTTAGGGATTTAAATAACTAAAGTAAACTTGCAGGAACTAGTTGAGATCACCTACCATTACAGTACTTAGAGAATTATAATATCAAAATTCATACGAATTGCTGAAGTTTAGATGTCACATCTAGTCAGTAACTCAGAATAAAACAATGATAGCTACGGAGGAGTCCAATCTCCTGAAATGAGTTCGAAGCAGTACTCGTTAACCCAAAAATTCCTTTCAGGCAATTACTAGACATGGAGAGAGAATAAAGCACATTCCACAAAGATATCTGAACTAATATGAAAGAAAATAAACATCTTTTTGCTCAGATTACGGAGTCTTAATCCAATTTTGTTGTTGTTTCAGATATAATTCTGGAAGCCCGGCAAGGTTCCTCCACGACACAGCTACGTCGCTCACGAACCAACTTCACACGTTACCAGCTTCGAATTCTAGAAGATACGTTTTCCAAAACCCATTATCCAGATATCGCTCTGCGGGAGGAGCTCGCAACAAGTACAAAGCTACCAGAATCACGAATACAGGTATATTCGACTCACTTCAATTTTTGTCAGGGTCAAATGACCCAGCCAAATTGTTGCTTTAAGAATTTGTGCTATACAGGCTTTGTACCACTGTAATCTACTTATATATCCTTACTATAGCAGGTATGTGCCACAATGCCAGTTGATTGAGTCGAGAGAAGTGCGACTTTGCAGTTTGCTGTAATGATAGACATAGAGTTGTGTAAAAGTATTCACGTGAGTTAGAAGTCATGCTCATCAGCAAAACTTCCAGTCTCTCACAGAAGTCTCGAGGCCCCTGGCAGCTTTCAAAAATAACTTTTCATAGCGTCCAACCACCTAAGTTATATCAAGCGTAGGAAAGCCTCTTAGCTGCTGTGTTACATCGCAACGTTTCTTTCTATTTACAGATTTGGTTTAAGAACAGAAGAGCAAAGTACAGACGAAGTGAGACAAGTTGCAACATCTGTTCATCATCTCCATCCTACCATACATCATACCAGGCATTTCAAAGAGACTCTGCCTCTATATTAGATTCGTCAATTGGGTTATCAAATCAAGAGAGGCCAGCATTTCTCATGGGTCCAGCTTACGCCCATAAGCATGTGGTGGAAAATAACCACCGGGGTTTTCACTGCCCACTAAACGACTCCTGTATCCCCGAGGGTTATATGTAAATACAACCGGATGTAAAAACGGTCTTGTTCCCTGACTTTCTGCTATGATACCATCGAACCTTTACTTTTGGATTCACGCAGACTTCCAACGTCTTTGTTTGAGGAAAAACTTATTCCTTCTATATCGTCTATGGCATTTATTTAACAATCGCCGGTGAAAGAGCAAAGGTTTCACCTAACCAACGCTAATGAATGATTCTAGTAATAAAAACGATAATAATAATAGCAATAATAGTAATAACAATAAAAACCTTTAACAAAGCAGACCTCTATGGCTACACTCTACCGGGATAAACTATCCTTAAACAGGTGGGACTTGAACCAAGACCTCTTTTTGAGAGGGACAAAGCCGTTTGGAAGCTAATTAAGACTGCTTGCCTGAATTAAGTACATTTTATCACAGTTATTCGTTTAAAGGCCTGGTATTGACTACAAACAAAACACAACGTATACAATGTAACATATACGAAACAAGGATATCCATATTAAAATTCTACTTGCTAATTTTCTTGTATTCTCATAAATTCATATTGCAGTCGTAACTCTTAAAACTTGTTACAAGTAGGATAGTTCACCGGGGTTTAGTTAACATAACGTAACGTTGGTTTTGGGTGCCTCGGTTTAGCAACATCTGCTGAAGTAGTAAAGGACTTCGCTCACTCTCGGATCGTTTTTTTGTGGTGACACACGGCCTATAAGAATTGAATAAGGCTTCTGGCTATGGACATATAGCGTAATTATCCAAGAACTCTGCGGGCCATGCATACTTCACAGGTAAATATGTTTTTTTTTTTTTTTTTTAACAAGAAGTATACTTGCATCATTATTGTCGAAATGATAGATCTTTAGAAATGTGTTCAGGGCTAACAAAAATATTTAATTTTAATCTTATTTCTCAATTTCAAAGAAATGTTAAACTATTCGTCTGGTTCTCGGACTGTTCGAGAATTGTTTTGTTGAAAATAATTTTCTACTCTATTTAGGCCATGACATTCCCCTCTAAATTTAAAATGCATTGTTCAAGGATAAGCCGATTTCAGTTATGTTCATTACCTCTATTCTTCGTCTTTGTAAGCCAAATCACCAGCCGCTTACTTTATCCTCAGACTTCCCCGTGCATATTCACTTTGGTATAAGGCCACCTCCACTGATGAAGCCTTGATGAAGCGAGGACGCTACCTGTTTCACGAAGGGGGAAGATGGAGAATTCATTAGTGCTGACGCTAAAATAAATAACATCCCTGTAACTGGTTGTAATGCACCATCTACATTGACATAGGAGTGGCCTATCAGCAATCAAATACTGATATTTTTTTGTCAATGCAGTCTTGACAGAAAATGATAAATTGCTTTTTAAATGAGAAAAAAAGCTCTAAACGGCTCCATTTACCCTGTCGGTAAAACATGCAGCTCACACACGGCGATAACTTCATAAAACAACAGATAGCAAGGGTCGAGGCAGATAACAGCTGAAAATCAATTGAGGCAAACAACTTTGGCCCTCGGTCCGAAACCTTAATGAAAAACTACAAACTAATGCTACAGCTAAATGTATGAATACATGTCTCCCACAATCCAAAAAGGCCTTTGTCGTCAATATTGCGAAAAAAATATTTGTCTTTGAGTCAAGGGTGAAGCTTTGGAAGAAATTGATAAACTAGACTTCTTCACATGTTACATGTTACAATCAAATCTTCCATCATCCTATTGACATCATGCCAGAGGAACAAACAAATTATTGGATAGCATTCTCGGCTTACTCTAAGCCGAAGGTAACTGATTTAACATGTGTTGAGGGCTTAGCAGTAAGCCACACTAAACTGTGAGTTACGCATCACCTTGAAAGCGTGGAGGAAAGTGAGGAAATTGTTCAAGAGATCGGCTTCAGTTAGTTCAGCGGACAAAAGTAGGAGTGCAGTGGCGTGTTTGTTCGAAGGTGTTCATGGGGGAGTCAGTGGAAGCACTTCCATTTTCTGTGGCAAACATCTTAAAGGACGATCTATCTAGAGGGGCGAAAAAGAAAGGCCGATCTAACAGCAGCGCTAGAAAAGCTTGGACTCTTGCTGAACGACTTGCAGGTTGGTAAAAAATAGTTGTGGTTAAGGGCATTAAGCCAGATTAGTGAGTAAAGAATTCCAATAAGCTACATACAAGCTGCTGAAAGGGTAAAGCATCTGATGAAAAGACACTCTAAGCAGGGACGATTTTGAGAAGGGTTTGTACTCGTGAGACTTAGTGCCCTTCAGTTTCGTTCAAACCAGACACCCATTATTAAAAAACGTCGATATTGATTTTGCAGCCTAAAATGGAGGTAAACTTTAGGTTTTAAGCACTATAGAGCTGACATCTTAAACGTGAGTTGATCTTCTTTGAGATCTGTTTGCAACATCCATCTAAATACTTGTATGTTCTACGAATATGGTTTCTGATGACTAGTAATTGGTGAAAACAGTGATCAAGAGACCACTTGGAGCCGTCTTATGGTAACAAAAGTAATTCGAGTTGATACGTGAGCTTACGAAGAGTAACAAACCATTTTTTCTCAGCTAATACTGAAATACGAAGTTCGAGTGATAAGGGAAGCGAGTCGGAAAATATAACCGTTACGTACATAGTGATCGAAAAAGTTAAACTCTCACTCAAATGTCTCCATAATGTGTGTCTTCAGTACTTATCCTATTTTGTGGGAGCAACGACTAAAAAATTCCTCAGTATGGCATTCTTTAAAAAAAGGCTAGACATCAGCATTCATACATATCACATTTATCCAGTAAATGCTCAGTCGCTTAACTTCACGGGCACGACAGTTTACATCGGTAAGCAACACTTCACCTCGAACCTAAGTATAGAGAACTTTCATCAACCTACAGTGTTATTCATTTCTGTTTTCAATGTGTACCTCAGTGTTCTGAGTTAAAATGATAAATTCTTCCATTGTTGGATTCAGCCGGTACTTCAGATATCGCTCTTTAGCACCGGGATGCTATTGTTTTTGAGGGATATTCGATTAAATTGACTTTTTTATTACAGGAGAATCAGTCAGAAATCCTTTCAACAACATAACCGAATTAATCTCCTCCATGACAATAGTACCGGTCACATTCCACTGAGGCCATATCCTGTCAAAGGATTATTAATTGCTTAGAGCCTTTCTGTACTGATAACCGTCAATCTTGGGGTACCACATTAGAAGCCTTCTTTATTTTGTTTCATTTACTCACCAATTGTCCAACGCGCAGCCATCGCCGATCATTAGCTGAGATAAAAACATAATTTGTAATCCTCCCGCAAACGAGTTTTTCCTTGAAATGGAGAAGGCGCCGAAATTCTTCACTAAGTGGAAGATAATTTGAAGATAACTAAGCGTCTCATTTATCGTCTGCAGTTGGATTTAAATAAAATAAGAAATCATTTTTTGAAATTATTTGTGGCACATTTCTTTATGTTGTCTCTTGATTTTAGCTAGTGAAAGAAATTGAAAGTGCCGGAGCAACCATTTCCATTTTACATTCCATGTTCCATGCTAAGATGCTTAACGATGACAGAAATCAAGGCTTTTGTTCCACAGAACATATCAACAAGGAATTTTGGAATTTCGTATAGTAGATCCGACAAAAGAAAGCCAACTAAACAGCTCGAAAATTGTCAGCGATTTTAGCACCATTTCATTCTACATATAGCTCAGACGGATTAACTTTCTGCATAAAATATTACAGATGGTGAGGTATTGAACGTATGGAAACAGTAAAGCAAATCATATCAAAAGTTAAAAAAATAAATGATACCTTGCACCACAGCCCTTATATCGCTATCGTTCAAAAGGCTCTCTCCCTCACTAAATTTACACCTTGTGAGTGCATCTGGTGACAAGTAAAATAAGCTCACTCTGTTCACGATTGCACCGGTAACGCTTTTATTTTTGCGTCGTTTTTTGCGTGCAGAAACTCGGAACTACCCTAATGACAATTATTTACCGATGGCTATTTATCCACTCTTAACCACCGACACTCAAGTAAAACGTTGTTTTAGGATATACTAAATCAGTGAGATAATACAGCACAAAAAAGATGATTAAAAAAACAACAACTAAAGGTTGTGCACTTGCTTTAATTGTTTAGTAAAGTGTGTAGTTTTCGCATGCTGCTTGGACTTTGAAAAGGTCCCCTGTGCAGTATATGCGAAGATAATCAGTTGCTCTTTGTAAGTGGTCAGTTTTGACGTTTATCAAGCACGACAGTCATAGTGCTATGAATATGTATTTAAGCAAACTTTAATCAAAGCAATTTTCAATAAAACCTGCTTAACGCATAACATTATCTCAGTAACGTTCTATTTCCATGCTCAGATGTGATTATGGACGCCAAGAATAACGCAGAAGGCGGAAGTCAGAAACGACGGCGGACACGCACGGCGTTCACCCAATATCAACTGAAGACCTTGGAGAGTACGTTTACACACACTCACTACCCTGACGTTGTGATGAGGGAACAGTTAATCATGTGGACCAGCTTGCCAGACTCTACAATACAGGTAATAGTTATTTCTTTCGCCAACACTGACTTTTTCTAATAGCAATTAGACAGACATGACTGAGTCATTACTTGAACGTACACTTTTAGTTGGCTCGCTACATTTCAGATTTCTACCATTCGGCTTAAGTTACGTTTTTTCAACCATTCTGTATCTTTTCTTACTTTTTTTGGATGGCTATTTGCAAAGGGTATTCACCTTATCCAGGTGAAGCAACATGTGCGATATAATTCCCGCAGAACATACCTGCTCATGAGTACGATAAGTAGGGTTTGTGAACAGTCTATGAAATAATCAAGCAAACACGAAGCAAAGAAATATTGCTTATGTAAAATGATGGAGGATTACACTCAAACTCCTGAGATGTTGTGCATCAGGCCATCGAATTGATGGGTAAGTTATTATATGATAGGAAGGAATGACATACTAGGTATCCTTTCTGAGCAAGATGATGATCTCCTGAACGAAGCTATTATCCAACATCGTTTTACAGATTTGGTTTAAAAACAGGAGAGCAAAGTTCAGGAAGCAAAAGACTAGTCCTGTCATCCCTGTCAACAGAAGAAAAGACTTCAAGGACTCACGAATGCGATTTTATCTGACTCGTTCATCAAGTTTACCGTTCACACCAGCTTTCTCGTCACAAGGAGACGCCCCTTCAAATAGTGGGCAAAATCAAGACAAGATGCTTCCCTTACCGCCAATCACAACAATGTTACCTCTGCTTGCACCTTCTTGGAAGTTCGTTTAGAACCCGACGAAAGTGCTTTTTACAAATGATACATACATATACATATATATATATATACATAAACAGACTAGGGGAAGTCGTGGCTGTGAAAAAGTGCACGATGCGGGTTGCAGAGCGCTTCAATAGCGGTTATAAATTAATGACAGGAAGATCGTTCCACCATTACTCTGAGTTTCACGCAGCTTGCGCTGCAATCGTCAGACGAAAAACCGTCTGATGATCGCAGCGCAAGCAGCGTGAAACTCAGAGTAAGGGTGAAATGATCTTCCTGTCATTAATTTATAACCGCTATACATATATATATATATCTACGTAGAAAGTTTAAAAATTGCTAAGATGGACAACTCCTGACGTCAAAAATATAAAAAATTTTTAATAAAAACCGTTTCGGCCAGAGAACTTCTTCAGTTCTTTACAACTTTTGAAATAAAAAAAAGAGGATTAAATAGGACCGAAGTGCTAATGATTACGTAATTACAGATAACGACCAATGAACTGGTGTTAACAAAAAGATAACAAAAAACCTAATTACAAAGAAAGCAATGGACAAAATACAAGAAACAAACCCTAAAAACTAAGAGATAAGAATACTAAATATGATAAAATGAGTGGCGTAACCAATTGCAAAGAAGCAATGCGGCAAGCATTAGAAAAGGGGAGGCCCACTTTTAACTACAACTGTAAACCATAACAAAATCCCAAAACAAGGCCTTTGGAGCCCGAAAGGGCAAATTAGCAACAAAATCCCTGGAGGGGCCCTTAAATGATACTAATCATAATAAGATCCCTTGGCAGGGCCTCTGAGTCCAATCCACACCTAAAGGGCCGACAAAATCCAAGAAAAGGGCCTTTGAACGATCAATTAGTAGCGCCTAATATAAGATGGAAAATTAATTATAGAGAATTCTATTTTTCGAATGAAATTCCTTTCTTTTATTCAAACCACGAGGGGCCAAAGAGTACCTTGTTAACCACGGTTACCCTTCTAAATTAGTTTTTAAACAATTCTCCTAAGCCTCCGCCATCCCTAGAAATAATTTACTTAGGACTCGTGGAAAAGAAACGAAGAAACTATTTCCATTTGTTATAACATTTAATCCCAACTTGCCCGACGTAGGCAACATAATCAGAAAGCATTCGTTTATTCTGCAATCTAACCCCACCTGATGAAGGTCTCGGACCGAAACGTATTTTATTAAACTTTCTTAGACTTTTTATTTGAGTATATGTCTTTCTTAGCTCGAAGTTGTCCGTCCTCGTGTACTACAATATTTTTCCTACTATTTATCGAGGTTTGGAATGTGAATCCCTTTGAATCTTTCTAGCGCGGCGTCACTGTTGGCTCGAGGCCTTTTAACTTGTTATATATATATATATACACATACATAAGAGAAGTAGTGTGGCACACGAGGACGGACAACTTCGAGCGAAGGAAGACATATACTCAATAAAAAGTCTAAAAAGTTTAATAAAAAACGTTTCGGTCCGAGACCTTCATCAGTTGTAGCACAATGACTTAAAAATTCCTTAAATAGATTTATATAGGGCGTGGTAACACATATAAACAAACACAGTAATTACTACGCGAAAAATTATCACTATAAAAAGAAATGGAAAAATTGTCGAATCCACTTAAAATGTAAAGGACTTGTACCCCACTATAAAATTCGAATTAGTTTTTTCCGAACGAGAGCTCCATGTGCTAGATTTAACTCTACATCTTATCTAGGGTTTTATTAGGACAGACGTTTAGGACAGACGTTTACTCAAAGCCAACTGATAGTCACCTGTATTAAAGTGCGTTGACTTGAAAGGCGAGAATTGCACTAAAATTCCCAATTAACGCTAAGACTGGAACCTTTGATGCCCGCCCAATTTGAAAAAATTCTCCGCATTAATTATAGTTTATTCTTTTTTTGGAGTGAAATTCCTGGCGCTTATTCAAGCCGAAGGGTGCCAGAGAGAACAGCTGTGCGCTCCAATATGCTTCTTTGGTAATTAGAAGTTTCTCGATGTTACCTGGATTGTTTACTGTTGCCTGCAGTTGATCAATGCATTGGAATGTGAAATCGCTTAGATGATGTGGTGTTTTTTTAAAATGTACCGCTACTTCACAGGTCTTTTTCTTAGTGACCATAGCAGACTTGTGGTTGCGAAATCTAACCCTAAAGTCATTTGTTGTGGAGCCAATGTATTGTAGGCGACATTTCTTGCACGAAGCCAAATAAATTATGTTCTTAGAATCACAGGAAAGTTTCGATCGTATCTCGTAACTTTTGCCTGTTTGAAAACTTAGAAAGGAATTAGATTCAACCAAGAAGTTGCGACAAAGATCGCATCTTGTTCTATTACATTTAAAACATCCTTTGACCTCGGCAACCCCTTCGCTTTCAGTGTTAGGGCCATAACGGGATGGCGCCAACAATTCTTTAAGGTTTTTAGATCTGCGGAAGGATGCTATGATGGAATTTGAAGGAAAAAGCTCTTTTAACTAGGGATTGGATTCCAAAATACCCAGATGTTTTTTAATGATGCGACTTACATCAGGTAAATTTGGATTCAATGTGGTCACAAATGGGAATAATTTCCTATTAGATCTGGCCCGAGTCCTAAGTAGATCACTTCTAGGTGTGGTAGAGGCCTTGCGAAACTGGTCGTCCACTAGTTTGGAAGGGTAACCCTGAGTAACCAGATAACCCTTGTATTCGGTTATTCTCTGGACAAGAAAAGCTTGTTCGGAGCAGTTTCTTTGTAACCTCGTCGCCACACTATAAGGGATAGCTTTGAAAACGTGTTTCGGATGAGCACTTGATGGTGGGAGATACAGGTGACTATCAGTTGGCTTTGAGTAAACGTCTGTCCTAATAAAACCCTAGATAAGATGTAGAGTTAAATCTAGCACATGGAGCTCTCGTTCGGAAAAAACTAATTCGAATTTTATAGTGGGGTACAAAGAGTTTATAAATTCAGTAAACTCATACAGTGCCGGAAGGCCTTGTTGCCGGAGAACAAAAACATCATTACGGTATCGCCACCACAAAGCCGGCTTTATGTGGCCAGAGAACTTAGCCTGAAGAGCTATTTCACCCATGGCAAGGTCTGCATAACTGCAGGCATTCTTAGGGCCCATGGCTGTGCCATGAACCTGTATGAAGAATTTTTCTCTGAAAACCGAATGATTGCTCTTCAAACAAATTTTAACCGCTTCTAAAATGCAATTAGTGGATGGAAGCTTATTTTCTCTGGCATTCAGAGCCCTCTTCACTGCGGTAAGACCGAGTTGATTATCAATGTTAGGAAACATTGAGACAACATCCCATGAAACCAATAGAGTGCCTTAGGGGAAAGGGCCATTCCGATTAACTTGTTATATACACATACATATATACATATATACATATATACATACATATAAATGTGAGGGTAGAGCCTACCTTGGCATAAAGTGCTCAATGCTACGTTAGCAGAGCTGGGTATACATTAGTTGAAGAATCAAAGAGGACGTATGATGAGGAGGAGGAGGACGTATAAAATTATCGAGGACGTATAAATAATCAAAGAGGACGTATAATATGTATATTATACATATACATATATAATAATAATAATAATAATAATATATCTATAACATATATAACTAACTGCAGACAGTACTGTTTCGGCCTTCTGGGCCTCATCAGTGCAGTGCTGATGCTAGGATGGGGGAGAACCGATATGGTCACCCCAAACGATCCCACATCATATATCATAATACCTTTTTTAGGAGTTCAAGAAAAAGTTAACGGAAAACAGCAATTTCTGATGATCAAGCAACCTGACATTTAAAATGTGACCAAGGTGAATGTTCATTTGATTTCTTCAAGCCATAATAAATACGAGCAAAGTTAATGTTCCACCATCAAGAAGTAAATTCTTCAAGTTTCCCGCAAGTTTATTTTACCAGTAAATTACAATGAGTAATTTTCTGATGTATTTTTTAGCTGCGTAAAAATTTTGAAATGTTCGTACAATTCGTTTTGTTTGCTCGTAACTTTTGTAATAGCTTCCTCTCTGTCATATTTGTGTTTCAATATTTGCCCAAGAACATTGATATTGTTATTAAAGCAAATTGTGTAGTTGCAAAATGGACCAACCCCTTCCCTTCTGTGCTGTAAGAGCAAACCTCAGACTTCTCTAAAAAAACAATAAATAACAATTGGGTTTAATAATAAAAAGCAATAACAATAAGCTGCCCGTCCGTCTCACCATCTTCAAGACAGACTTCATTCTTCCCTCCTCTTCGAACAAAAATACCACAGACCATCATTTAAGAACATCAAAGGACTTCGCCATCCTAATTCTAAAACTAGCAAGAATAATTACTGAGATTAATATGTTGGGTTTAGTTTTCTGGAGCTATGCGATACCTGCTTTTCCCACTGAAAAGAAAAGCAGTTCTCACGTGCAAAGAAATTGCCATGATCGCAGGCCTGGGCCTCTAAGTACTTCTTTCATCCTTTAAATTATTATGACATATTCCACTTCACTTTTCCATCGCTTTAGCCTACAAATACAGAACAAGTTAATGAAGATCTTGTGAAGAATAACCTAGCCAAAGCTCTCAGAAGCAAGAAAATAAGCTAAACTGGTCACTGGTTACGATTCTCCTCCACAAAATGAACATAAATATACTTTCGCATATTACTAGAAAGTGAATGGCTACTTTTTTTGTTCACATTTGGATTAAAAAAATCATCGTTCAGATCACTGTGGGCAAGCCTACTGAGTTCCACGTGGTTTTGCTTCATTCCGTTTCGGGTTACAAGAAGTTAACAGATTAATCCGATGTGGTCAGTGAGATACAATGTATGGCCTTGGTAATTTACGTGATCGGCACTTCACGGATATGCCGTTTACCAGGGTTTATAACACTTTAGTGATCTAAAGATACGATTCACCAACAGGAAAGCCTTCACCCCCGCGTTTCCAACCAACAATTTGAAGCAGAAATCACTCCGTGGATTTTCACACCCTCCCCTTGGGGTAACGAAAATGAGATTATCGCAATCCTTTGAATATTTTTAAAACCTTTAAGGCGATAATGAACACTTAGGCAGTGACGTTGAGCCTTTGAGCAGCTTTGACAGTTTCTTTTTATACGAATAATAAAAGATAAGTAGTAGAGCTCAAAGCTTGTGAGCTTCGATGCAACGACAACTAGTTCTCTGTAAAGCCAGTAATGGACGTGAGTAATGTTGGAGTGGCCGACACGCTTCTTAAACCTATTAACATGTGCTTAGAAATTGGACTAGAATATTAACTTAACACAAAGCGTTTTTGAGCGAAGACCGTATGAAATGTACAAGAAAATTAACTAGCACACTAAAAATATGCAATAATGCCTCCACCGTAAAGTTTTGTGTACACTATTCCAATTATTATAATTACTTTCAACGCAGGAGGTCGCTAATAAAAGGTGAGAAAACGTGACGGGACATTTTGTTTCTTCACTGTTCCGTCAAGAAAGGCCATGGCCATGGAAATAACAAAAGAATGTATACAAGGGAGCTTAAATTCAAAATGTTTACAAAACATCCCTATATTTCCAAGCCCTTCTAAGATGAATATTCGCTCTCCATACTCCATTCCCATTACAAGGGATAAAAAAATAAGCTAAATGTTTTGAAAAGCGAGTAATGGCTTCCAATAAGGATTCTTTTCTACTGTAATTATGCACTTCTGTGGGGGACCTAAATCGGTGCTTTTCATTTTAGAACAAAAACGTAAACAGCTTTCTAACGAATACGTACACTCTTCCTTTCTTCTCTGTTGAATGAATTTGTAGAGGTTCAATTCTAAACACTGTGCAAGGCCTTTAGCAAGTATATGATATTTGTTTTCTTTGGAACCCTCTGAACTTCTCAAATGACATCGATTCGAACCCTAACTCAGAAAGCCTAAATTTTATGGATGAAAAATTCGGTACAATGGCATTCAAAACCGGTGGATAACCGGCCCATACAAAAGTGTGATTTACGGATCAGTAATAGCTCCCGCACAAAAAGATTGCGCTAATTGGTTACCACTACAATAACTACCTTTAGGTGGGGTACACTCAGTTCTAATTAAATTACAATCAATCACTACGACAGATCGGTACTTTCTTGAGCCGCAGAAGGGAGATTTGGATTACTAATCAGTTGTATCTCGTAGATAAGCCACATAACAAGCGTAAGACTTCTGCTGTACACTTTATCTTTCTCACTCTATGGCAAGATTGGAGTTTTAGAAGTAATTTGCTCAAAGGTATGACCTTTTACAAGCTTTTTTCTACATGGTGGTGTAAAAACGCGACATGCGAGGCCGAGCCTCGGGGGTTGAAATGTCCTGCTTTCCTGAGTTATAAAAGTTTCATCTTCCGACTTCCTGATTTTTGTAATGGCGCTAAATCAAGTTAACGTAAACTTCACGTTTTACACCCTCTATGAGAGGTACGATAAAGAGAAAGTGCTCTCATTTTCTCTTCTATTTTACACTGTTCAAAGAGGCCAAAATCCATCTTCAGGCTTGACAACTTGTTTATATAAGCCTCTCCTAAAACAATGTAATAATTCTCGAATTCTGAATGGCCGAGCCATGGAAATATTACAATGTGGCTCACTTAGTAAATTGTATACAAAATAATCGCATTAAAATACCGTTTAAGACCCTTTTTTCACAATTTTGGTGCATTTTCATTCACTCGCTGGTTGATGCCGCAACTGGTATATTCATCACTATGACAATATCTTATGTGGAAGAAAGCGTCATCCTCAGGATTATAAAATCAAAATACCCAGTGATCATTCATCTAAACTTAGGACAACTTAAGAAAGGAAATTTCGGATTTCTTGCCAACACAGCAGTGGAAATTATCACAGCAGGTGAAAAAGCCATTTTCCTAACGTGACATTTACCAGACAACTTAACTGAAATTACAAAAACCCGCATCGACACCTCTTAAGATTACAAATCCATGTGATGTTCTCACAATAGCGTTACCATTAATCACTGGTTCAGTCTCCTGTTATTCTATTTTCCAGCACGACTACTGAGAGGTTGGCATCGGTGACCGTATTTTATCGCTGATTTGAAGTAAACGTCACACGATGGATTTAGCATCATCATTTTCAATCGACAATATATTAAGAAGTAATCCATCTTCGACAAATACCAGACAGATGTTTGATGAACCGAAGGCACCTCGTGCTCTCACATTAGCGGAGCGCTTGGCAGGTATGGGGCCAATTCTTTTTAATTTTGCTTCGATTAAAACACCTACTATAAATTATTCAGTAGACTTAATGGTTAAGGGGAATAAATCGAAGTCTTACTTTATCCTGTCAGTTCTGTAAGGCTTCAGATCCAGAACTACTGGGTATTGAAATACCTCGACCATCGACAGAGCAGCGACTCCAACTTCTAACAACTAGCGAACAACAATAACACGTTTTAGAAACCAAACCAACCCGCTCTTGGCTTTTGAAGACGATGGCATGTATTTTAAGATCGAAAAAGAAATCTGTAAACAAAGACTGTTTCCAGTAGGGTGGCCAAATTAGGTCATTTCAGACCTCTAAATCTTCACCTTTTCTCTCAAAGAAAGACACTGGTGGTACGTCATAACTTTCTTGTTACAGTAATCATGAATTGCGAAGGAGAACATTTACACATAAACCTCGAGAAGTTTCGACAATTTCCGCTTTCTGAACATTTTCATATCCATTCAGCTCCATACCTGTTAATCTTCAAAATTTCAAAATGTGACATTTAGCCTCCTCTCAACATGGTTGTCTTTAGTACCCTCATTTTGGAATCAAAACATTTTCGAAAGGAAAATAATTTTAGTGTTCAAACTGCAGATATAATCCTAGAGGTACATTACAGCTCTACGAGAGGAAAACACCGACGTTCTCGCACAGCTTTCACCTATCAACAGCTTCAGCTTCTTGAAAACACATTCACAAAGACACATTACCCGGATGTAGTAATGAGGGAACAGCTCGCAACTTGGACAAATCTTCCAGAATCAAGGATTCAGGTACTTTTAATTTTTCAACTCAATACGTGCACGGAATGTCATACCCCGAGTAAACGCAGTCTTCTGGTGTTGAAAAAGACAAGACCTGAAGCTCATGTGCGATTGAATTATGTTCTCCAAACAAATTCGGGGCAATCAGTTATGAAGTAATAGAGTAAACTAGGTTCGTTGACAGAAAACCTTATGGCTAACAAACTATTCTTTCTGAGAGGCAAAATATCTTTGGAACCGTATTCAAGGACTGCAAGATAACAAATGAAGAGGTAGAATTAAAAACTAGCTCGTATGATTGACAGCATTTGTTTGTTGGTTTTGGTGCCCTGTGTGGCATGCTGTTTTCGCAAGAGAAATAATAGTCCATTTCCGAATTGCCTTTAGCCTCTTCTTCCAAGCGAGTCCTGGTGCTCATCCTTTCGTATGGTAATGAGTTTTCATTCACATGCAAATTAAACTCATTTTCATACTATGGTTGAGCACCAGGCCTCGTTATGAAAACGAGGCCAAACCTAATTCGGAAATGGCCTATTGGTGCTCACAAGGTTCATTTCCTCCTCGCAACTATGGGATGTCCTTGATTCGATGTACCATGTTCATTCAACTGCTTCGGTGAAACTCATTTGGTAATCATTTATCTTCCGGAAGGTTTGGTTTAAAAACAGACGAGCAAAGTACAGAAAACAAGAAAAAGTGACCAAATTCCCCAAGTCAAGCAACAATGGCATCACATCTTACAAATCAGATAGCCATGTCAAAATCAGCACTCGTGATACAGCTAAGAGGGCTCCTCTTCCTGTTCCACCAAGTATCGCCATTGGTGGGGAAACCACAACGGCACAAAGAAGAGAAGTAGCTACTCGGCATAGACCAGGAGCGAGCCCTGGACGGAATTCCAACGACACTGCTCAGGTGTTTTCCCACCAAAGACAACCGTACCTTTTTGAACAATATCCTGTTGGGCAGTATGATACTTCCTGGCGTTGTTCCAGGCCAAGCACATACAACCCTATGCTATCAAACCATGACTGCTCTCTTCATGATTGTCGTGGTAACGAAGTCAATACGAGTGGAGGTAGAAAGAAATTAAATTCACGCTGCATTAGGAAACCAACGTCATCTAGTGTTGATCTATGGCGTTCTCAAGCAGGATTACGAAACGGCAATTGCTCAGGTCCTGTCGGCTGCCGGCCATATTGACCGATTTATGGATATGATGTTCGCTCCCGTATCAGCATTTTAAAAAGATGTTGGAGTTATCATCTGATTACTTATTATGACAAGAAAAAAATAGCCGATTCGACAGAATAAATGAATCCATCAAAAAGCGCCTTTTAGTTGACCATGCACACAGACGAAAAGATAAACATTATCCTCTCTAAGAACTGTTGGGATTCCTTTTTCAGTACTTGCTTATTATGTTTTACCAGTTAACTGACTCTGAAAGTTGTGGAAAATTAGGCTAACATAGTCTCATTACGTGAATGACAAGTACATCTAAGAAAATGATACCGTGGACAAAATTGATAATTAGAATGAACAATTTGAACACATCTTGTTTAACATTCATTGCTTGCAGCTGCGTCTTGTATGATAAAAGTAGAATAAAATGACCAAATGAAAGAGTAGAAGAAGAAGAGAGTCCAAAGTATTCCTTTTGATAAAGATCACTTGGATTCAGTTTGTCTTTCTTAAAGTTTATCTGCTTGTCAAAACTGTGACAAAGCTCTCGGGGCGCAATAACTCAAAGTTAAACGAACAGACTTTCGTGAACGTGCCCTTTTGACAAGTCACTTAACTCCTCGACCCCGGCCCCAAGCTCACCCTCCTAACCCTCGACCCGCTCTTTTAGGGAGACCGAACGACGTCTAGGAAGCAGTCTAGATGAGCAGTGGTAAAATGGTTGTGGAAAAGAAGAGGGACGGTTTCGGTACCCTTTCAATTGCTGGAAAATGAGCTACGAGAATCTTGATTTTTTTTGTCTCAAAGTCCTGGCTAATGAATTGAAAATATATAGAGGAACAAGTAGTATACAGCAGTTCGAGGAAGCAAGTTGGGCGAGCAGTGATAATCTTACGTATGATGCACGATCCTTCGCAGTAGATAGCGCTATTTATGCAATAGCGAAAATCAGACCTGAAAAAAAAAAAATCAGGCCTATACGGGATTAAGAATATTACAGACTCAGGCTAGACGTACGAAATGGCAACTTTGCTTACTTGATCAGCCCTAGCTTCTGAAAAATCAGGCCTGTACGCGATTCAAACCACTGACCTCTGCGATACTAGTGCAGCGCTCCACCAATTGAGCTAACAAGCCAACTGGGAACAGGCCGTTAAGTTGATTCGTAATAAACCCGTGATGATAAATCAGATACAATGTATATATGAAGTTCATATATTTTGAACTGCGGTATTAAATACGTATGATGCACGATCCTCGCAGTGGAGAGCGCTATTTATGCAATAGCGAAAATCACACCAGAAAAAAATCAGGCCTGTACGGGATTCGAGCCACTGACCTCTGCGATACTAGTGCAGCTCTCTACCAATTGAGCTAACAAGCCGTACAGGCCTGATTTTTTTCAGGTCTGATCTTGCATAAATAGCGCTATCTACTGCGAAGGATCGTGCATCATACGTATTTAATACCGCAGTTCAAAATATGAACTTCATATATTCATTGTAAGTGATAATCTTGTTGTGAAAAAAAGAGAGGGAGGGAAAGCTTGAGAGAAATCCAAAATCTTACCTTTCAAGTGCGACAAAAAAAAACACAATGATATGTCGTCCGAGGGACCCGTCAGTATCATGAGCACCCAATTTCACTTGGTATCCATATGTTAAGAAAATTAAAAGTTGGCATCCATACGTCTGCTGTGTGAAGGCCTAAAAGACAGCAAATAAAACGAAACACAGAGATGAATTCGATACTCTTTTCAGTGACACCTTGGCATAGTACTCTTGCAGAAATTGTACCACTGTTCTGGCAGACCACATGATATCTGCTACAGTAACGGATCTCATTTGCCTACCGCTTAGACCATTTTTTGTTTTGATTATTTTGCGGACTGTGAAATATTTTTCTACGTCACTCAGCCATGCTGTTTACAAGCAGTTAAGTTCACTTGGCATTTATTGCGAGTGGACTTTGTTTTCTGCGGTACAAACAGCTCGTGGGCAGATGTGCAAGTTTGGAATTACTACAAATAGAAAAAAAACTTTGTCCGGCATTACACTCTAATTATAAGTACTCATGCTGTGTTGAATCAAAAGTCGACATCTGATCTCTTCAATGGAGCAGTAATAAGACGCTGGAAACTTCCTTACTGCTGTAGTCCTAATGAACAAACCAACCAAATTTCCATACAACACGTACGCCAGTAAAACAGCCTTATTTCCGCAATTCATCAAACGACAGTTTCTTCGAACAAGAAAGTGTCCAAGTAGCTGAAGTTAAAAGAAAACCGGTATGTGATAATACTGCTCTTTGAAAGGCGCCCACGCTTACATACTTAAACGTCTTAAGGTGGAAAACACTGTTTCTGACACCAGTTCTGGTTAGAAGACTGTGCCAGCAAGCAGTGCGTCTTTCAACTTAGCTGAGATGAATACACTTGAAAGTGAGGGTGGGCTTCCAGGTTAAATTGCATGCTGAGCATTAACCTGATCTAGAAACATCACGATACCTGTCATCCAAGATTATCCAAGCTCGAGTCACGAGATCTATATTTTCCGTAATACTGAGTTTGAATACAGTGTATGAACACTTGTTAAAAAAAAAAAACCAGTTAATCAGTCCAAAGATCATAATCTAACAATGGATAGAATGTTGCAGAGCTTTATTAAATAAAAAGTCATCAAATCTTGATGTTACGTTTGTTATGATTCCCGTTTTCAATAATTATGCAGTTGGGTGTTACTGCTTCATCACATGGTCGCAGCTGTGATCTCTAATTCCTCATGTAAAATTACATATAGCGTAAAGCATTGATTATCTTGAATGAATAGTATCAGTTCATACTGTTCAGAAACAGGTTTTGTTGTAAAGTTATTGCATGGCGATAAATATTGCCCCCTCCCAATCAGTAAACAAAGGCGAAAGTAGACAAAGAAACTGTTATCCTCTACGGAAAGGTCTTCTTTGATCAAGTTTGCGCCGGTTCTTGTGAGTATTACCAAAGGGCAAAGCTATTTTAAATGCATCTGCAAAATTAGAATATGCATATTCTATGATCAGCTTAAAATAAGTATTTATCACGTAAAGCTAATTCTACGACAAAATTTCATATATTTTATCACTTCCTGCCACAAAAACCTGGAAGCTTCACTAAATCACCACAACGCGGTGGTAGTCAACAGCAGTGAATTTGAAAAGAACACGCTGTAACGCTATTGATAGTAGTTTGAGATTACAAAATAAACTGACATTTTTAAGCTTCGTGTCTGAGTTTTACTTGCACCTTGATTAACTTGAGGAAAGGACGCAAATTTTAGCCCTTTGACAGACGCCTGTGACATGTACATAATTGCCTCATCCGTTTAATCTGTGATTTTGTGTACATGATCCGGCAAAAATTCGTGATGATGAAAAGGATTAGTGAGAATTTTGTGGTGAAGAGAGCTCAAAAAGATTTTTTCTTAATCTTAGTTGACATTTACGTTTCAACATAGTCAATTACTTTAGCTTAAAGGGACTTAAAAAAAGATTCAAAAAGCAGAAGGAAATCACATTCCATGACCATTATATATGGTAATATAGGGTCTCTTTTCTCTTGTCACATAATATAACTCGCTTTGACACCTATCATAGGTGTAATAGCGAGGATGTCTTCTGAGACTCCCTCTGAACGCTGGGAAATGTCACTTGATCATTCAGAATTTATTTAAGATTACTGCTAATGTGTCTGCATATTATCTCAAGGAGGATTCAAAGTTGTTACAAGGCTTTGGTATTAAATGAACCATATCCTAATCCTATTTTGAATTTTGGAGTTCGTGCGTTTTTAAACCGCAAATATTCTTGGATAACCAAAGGAAAAACTTACGGAAAGTCTAACCCTTCGTTAGTGACAGTAATTAATTTTCCTTAACTGTCACTGTCAAAATTACGGTTGGCTTTTGGACGAACAAGGAATCAAATAGGAGCGAGAACATAAATCATCCTAAATTAAACTGAGATGCACAGTTTGGCATGGGCTCCCATAAATTAAGGAGCCCGCATGGAATATAGGTTAAATGCAAAGCACTTAACCCTACCTACTGATGCGGCAAGTATAATCGGGTATAGTCGGAAAAAGGTCAACTCAATAGAGTTAAATACACATTTTTAGTGACCTACAAATATTAAGAGAGTGAGCTAAACCTTTTTACGACCACTAGCAATCAAGACGTGGACACGGACAACAAAGGCTTTCAGATTGTGCGATCAGACATAACAGTAGGTACAACATGGTTCATGCATCATCCATGATCGTTTCCAGTGATTCTTACGATCTAACTTCGGTGCTACCCACTTAATCCAACGAAAGCAAGCACGTGAATCTTGTTCAGCGCTTTTTGAAAGGATGAACAAAACAACTCATCACCTTTAGGTGGGGCAACAATTAAAGAAATTAACTTACCATCAATCACTGACACCATTGTGTTTATACGAAAGTTTGAGAGTGAACTTTATGCCGAATTGCCAAACGTAATCACTGAAATTCCTCTTCATGGCCTAATCTTCATCCTTAAAAAGAAAATGTGCGACTTAAGACGAACTGTGCTTCCTGTGCAACTACAAGAAATTTTGTGATTTATATACTTCAATGGGGAAAATTACGGTTGTAGTGATAAGCTTGCAATTACGGCGTTGAATTCGAGCCAAGAGTTCGGAATGAAGGCGGAAACCAAAGTAGTTTACAAACTTTCTGTCGTAGCTAAAAATATCCCAATGAGTTTGGCAATACTAAAGGGAAAAGATGTACCCATTATAGGGGTTGACAAACATAAGACATTGACACAAATTAAAAAAGGTTTAGAATTTAGGCATTTATTATCTTTTATCATGTAAAGAAAACAGCATCTCGAACCCAGCTTGAAAAGATTTGCGAAAGTAATAATGAATCACTTGTGATCGTAAGTGTGTATAAGACGCGACATGATTGTGTACGGAGGTCGATTGCACTTACTTCCTGATAAACAACAAGACCCTCCCATTTTCGGAAGATAAAAGGATTCCAGTCTGGTGCAGTGACGGCACATTTCAGTACAGTCTGATTTGCGGTTCTTGATCCTTCCTCCAGGGTTTCTCTTCTTAATTTCGTTGTCACCTGGCATGGAAACGAAATATTCACCATTTAATATTACTGATATCCTACGGCACGAGGGCTGTTCTTCTACACCAGGTCACCTGGTATATAAAGGTAACAAAACAAACGAGACAGATAGGCCTATCATCCCGGCACAAATGTCGTTAGCTGACCGACTGGCAGGTTTGTTCCCTTCCGTAGTTCTCTTTTTTTTCCCTTAGCTTTTACGATATAAATTTTGATAAGTTTAGTTTTCGAACACGACGAGGTCATTTTATTGACCTGCGCTTTGTTAAAAAAAAAGTTGCGCAAATGCGACGACAATGCTGGGTTTGTTGTCATGTAGGCGAGGGCGAAAGAACGCCCAGAAACATTCTTCTCCTCTCGAGTGTCTTTTTATTGTTACCTGGCGATGTTTTAGTTCAATCGACCCTGGTCTAATCCTTCCTTTTAAAGAAATTCACGTTTTCGTGAAGACACAATGTTTTTGCGAAGTACTGGTGACAGGCACGTAATGACACGAAGGCGGATCATTGTGTTCTTACCGTTTACCGTACCATGTGGCTCATTTTAAGGAAAAGCAACAAAACAGACATAGAACCATGCATTAACATTTACTAAAGGTACGTTTTCTCTCTTTATGAAAGAGAGCCATGTCACCTTTCAGCGTAAAACTTACATTTTGTTGCATGCACCGTACATTTCCGCTGTGAATGTAGAAAGCTAAATTCATCAACTCAATTAGAACGGTCTCCGTATTCCTAATTGCTGTTATGTCACTTCTCTGTGACGTTTAGGCATTTGTTAACCAACATTAACAAGCCAAAAAACTAGATTTACATTTACACGAGAATATCGGCTGTAAATAGCACTTTTTGCAGCTTGTAAAACATTTTGTGGTGTGTTGATTGTTAGTTTAGAACCTAATAATAACCCGATAAGTGTTACAACCTAAATTAGTTTCCAACAGCGTCGCCCCGCTCAAAGCTCAGCTCTTGCACACTGTAGCCAAATGCTTCGCTAAAACTTTGAGTTAAAACAGCATACACATAATTATGCACGTGTGGTAAACTTGGATAAATAACTACGGCTTTACATACATGTTTTGTCTAACCCAACATATGACACCTTGAGATCGCACTGTTTGGATGTATCAATTCATCATGTCCTCCATTAGAGAATGGACTTGTACTTTCTTTCTATTCATCGTTTCATGCAATCTTCGGATGAGAGTTTCGCTTCATTATATTACATGGGAAATATGATTTATTTTACATTTGTTGCCTGATTCTGCGTTACGGAAATGAGTTATTGAGCGCAAGTTAATTTAATTTATTGGAATTTTCGTGTACGCCTTCTGTTTGTTGGAAAGAATTCTCGCGAGAAATTTCTTTCTTTCTTAATGTTAAACAAGTGTTCATCGTAGTTTTGGTACAAATAGATAATATTCTCTTAAATAATTGTTGGTGGAAACAAGGTGACAACAGCTGTTGTTGTTTATTGGAATCATCGAAATGTCAGACTTGCTAAATTTACTCCAACCTTATTGCTCTAATAAACTGTTAATATGCATGTCCTCTTTTCACAAACTTTAAGTGCATGCTGCGGTGTTGGTTTAGCAAATCTAGAGGGAATTTATTTGGCAAAATCAATCGCCCAAAGCCATTATTTTTTGTAAGTTCAGTAAAAGCTCTCTCAGCGAACATTCTGGTAAACAGACAGCTCTACTTTCGACTCCCCTCACAAGGTTGTGCAAACTCCAAATAAACCCACCGGTTACAGATTTCCGTGAGTCAATGTTACTTTACACAGTAGCAAGCACTTTTATAAGTAACGACTTAGACGATTCCTTTGTATTTAAGCTCCCGTAAGCGGACACCCGAAAGGAATTCCATTAGCCTCTAGGTCTTACTTTAATCGATCAACTTCACATCCCTGTTCGTCACAGTGATTCAACAGTGCAATGATTAATTACAGAGCCGTGTTTATGTGTTTGGTTTGCTCTCGTACACATCCTATGTTGATGCTGCCACAAGCGGCCATCTGTCGCTTACACGTCTAGTTAGGACACCTTTTTTGCGTCCTAAGGGTGTCCGCTTAGGAGAACTTCCACTTCCAACTTCACAGAAGAAATCACCATTATGTTTGAATGATTAGCTCCCATGACTTCTGCCACTAACCACATAACGTTTTATGGATCACGCAAATACTATCTAAAACACGAGTATGAGATTAGCGTTACTGTGCTGCCTTTGCAGTTTCTTGAGTTGTGTTTTACAATTTAAATCGACCTTTGGCTAAGCAAGTATAATGATTACGACTCGGTTCTATCGAGTCCATCCCACGCGCATTACTGAAGAGATAACGAGTTTGATGGAACAAGCCGCAAACAAAACGCATAAAATAAACCGTAAATCTCTGGGCTTTTTCTCTCGCTTTATTAAATAAAATGGAAGCCTAATACCGATATTTTTCGTTGCATCACCATAGAAATGAAGACTTGTGACCATTCGCTTCTCATGGCGGACGTGAATCCACGCCCTGTCTAACTCCGTTTATGTTTACAAGTTTTCTGTCACAGTAAGAAAACTTGCTTCTCTCGTCGATTGGTTTTGGCCGAGGTGCTAAGTTGCAAACTTGTTCTCTTGATTTGTGTGTTTTCAAGAGCTTATTAGGTCGCATTTGCGATTTGGCATTCCTCGCTAGCTGTCGACTACGGCTCCAAAAGTCGTGAAGGGTTAATCTGCGATGACATACTCGGGTGCTTTGTTTACTCACAAAGGTATTTTGGGTGGTCGCTTAATTTTGGTAGCGTTATTCAAAAGGGAGTTGCGTTAGCAGTTCCTAATGAAAAAAATATACATATTTCCTGTGATAAGCCGAGTCGAAGAAATGTTTCAGGTATCCGGAAAATGGGCGGCAACGCCATGTTAATTTCACCAACATCTGTTCATATTAATTCGCATTACTTTATTGCAAAACGACGTCTACTTTACAGGTCACAATGTTAATCATTGAACATTTCATTTCAGTGTGACCTTTCCACTAAGCAATACACACTACATGAAAGTAAAAGAGTATGATATCAAAAGCTAAATGAAATCCCAAGCTCGACTCTCACTGACATCTCTCTTAAGTAACCGCTATGTATGGAACTATAAAGACCAACCGAAATACGTCTAATTCTGGGACCAATAGCAAAATAGCTTCTCACTGAAAACATTAAAATGTTTATCTCGCTATCTGTTCAAGTTAGTTATCAATCATTTTTTCTATGTTTGAGAATTTTACAGAAATCATAAATCAACTGTAACTTAATCATAAAAAATGGTCAAGCTACAGCTTGCGAAGATGTATAGCTTTCAGAAGCTTTCCTTAATTGGATCCAACATAAGAAGAGTACACGACATCGAAGCACCACATGTAGCTGCTACCAAAAGCGGATCCTACGGAAAATTCGATTGCAGCAATGCATTTCGATTAAGATTTCGTTGGTTCATCGGAAGGTGTGCTATACATGAATTTGCTATTGAACTATTGCTGTGACAGGCCAGCGGCATATTTGTGGTAAGTTTTGGACTCCTTACTGTAAGGAAAGTTGTAGGCCTTCATGCAAATACACGCAAAATGTCTTTGGGCTCAATGGACCCAGCCTGTCCACTGATCATCGTCACTCATCTCACGAAAGTTGTTTACCCCCACGTGTCATTTATCGGATAGTATTAGGTCGGTAAATGCCTAATGGAAAGCCGCAGTACTTAGTCGTGCATAGAGGTCACTTGGCATTTGGTAGAAGAGAGAGAACACTTTCAAGTCCATCAGAACGGTAATTATGTTTCGCAGCACTCTACGAGGGTCTTGGTATTTAAGCTAACCCTTGATTGCTCGGGTTCTAGTGAACTACCATCATGCAAATCTCGATTACGAAGGTGTTGTTTTTTAGGAAAGAATGCAAAATAACAAGGTTGTGTATGGGAACCAAAACCAAGCAGGCATCTTAAAAAACACTTGCAAATTTACTTGAAGTTTCAAAATTTTTTCATAGATGATGTAGTAAACACATCACTTTGATGCACTTTGTTAAGAGAATGTTAAATGATGTAAGTCGCACTTCACTTCGAGGAATCGCAACGAGAAAAACAACTGCATGCACTTGCTTGTCAATTAGTACTGTTTATGCTTGCCTCACCTACTTTAAATCAATGGAATTCTGTAAGTTAAGGATTTACACAAGCTTCTGCCCATCTATTGTTTGCAGGAAAGCTTTTGAAAACTAAATTCACAGTTGCTATGTCGATCAGAGATATGGAGAACACCCACTTTTTTCGATCAAGCTCTCTAAATTTTCTGACTGATACAAAAAGCTTGTTCAGTATAAGTTACTTTAAAACCGCGGTGAAATGACTAAAGAAACAACAAAATGTGAAGGTGGCTGCTATATTTCAACAAATGCTACACGAAGAACAATTTGTCAAACTAAGCGACAGCTGCCTTTCGGTATCACGGTTATCTTAACAGTTAAGGCGCCGAATAAGGTCCGACAACATTTGTACGTGCCCTAATAGTGTGCCTTTGCAGAATGATTAATTGCATTGGAAGGAAGCATCCTCAGCGGAAATGACACCAATGACTGGGTCACGACCACGTGCTTTAAAAAGAATCATGAGGCCGCCTATCTCCTCAGCTGACTAACATCAAACAGGCGAAATCATAACCCTAAAACAGAATTAGTGCGATAATAGGTCTGTCTGAAAACCCGAGTTGATGGCATTCCACATAAATTCCTCCTATGTTCGTAACTACACACATTTTTATATTACAATATCACGACCGAAAAAATACGTTCCAAAAACAAAAAAAGCACAAATAGTTCTTGAGATAGTTACTCTGTCTTTCTATTCAAAACGCTCTCATTTTTCATGCAAACGATACGCAAAAGAATGAGGGAAAGATGCCAATGAAAACGGTCTTAAGGAGATTCCTGACATAGCCGTAAGGAACTTGCCAAATCCAGGCACTACATAGCATATAAGGTATACTTAGCGGATAGTAAGGGTGTTTACCTGTGGATTCCAATAATAAACAACACTTCCTACGTTTACTCAAACAATACTTCACTATTAATTGCATTAGTTGCGGGTCTCGGGTGGAATTCGACTCAGCTAAGAAATCAAAGCTGGAAACATCATAGTTATGCCGGGCGATCGCTTGAAATTACCCCGACAAGATTTGTGAAAACGGTTTCCGGTGACTCTGATATCGTCCTGCCAAAATTATTAGTATAGTTTATAGCTATATAGACGGCTCACCACTGAACGATTACAAAGCCGAGAAACATTCCAAGCTACAATTTCATTAGATCATTCCTTCCGAAAAAGGACAACTTACTCAGAGCCTTCCTATCCTCATTATTGTAATTGTAACTTTTTGTGATCTTTACAGAAGTAATTTTGGACAACCAAGAGGATAAGGGAAAACGCAAGCCAAGACGAATGCGAACTTGTTTCACACCAAGACAACTCCAAGTACTGGAACAAACGTTTGCGAGAACACATTACCCAGATGTACTCTTACGGGAGCAGCTGGCTAATTTTACAAATCTCCCAGAATCAAGAATACAGGTGATCATAGTAGTCTCCACTAATCGGACAAACCTTAAATGATAACAAAGCTTATTTATTTAAAAAGAAATTGTTGAGCTGCTTCAAGCTGACAAAGAAGGCAAACTACAGCCAAGTACTAATCAACTCCAAGTGATTGAACATACCTAAACGTGGTGATTTTAAGATAAATTAAAAGGTAGCCTTTCAGTGAGGTATAGTAGATGTTTTGTTGCAGAATGTTTACTTGTAAAAGTAACATTTGAGATTAGTTTGAATCATTGGGTGAAAATTGCATCATTAAGTTCCATCAAAGCTGACCGAGAATAAACATCAAAGCAAGCCGTCCTTTGTCTACAAAAAAAAAAAAAAAAAAACAAGTTGACGATTTTGGGTATTACATTTAAATTCGAGGGAAACATTTTACACCAGAGTTTAACTCTTATAATTTTAAAACTGAACAAAAATGATTAATTTAATTTCAAACAAAATATTGCTGCTGTTGTCCCATAATGACTTTCTTCCTTTCTTACAGGTATGGTTCAAAAATCGCAGAGCAAAGTATCGAAAACATGAAAAGTCTGGAGTGAAGATATTTACCAAACCAAGCATTCCTTCATTCCTTAAACCAGATAACTCGAGAATTCAGTGGATTGAAACTTCATCACAGTCTCACTTTCCTATATTTCAAAGTCCAAGAGGTCCAAGTCTATCAGTATCGTCACCAGTTCCGAGAAATGTGGAGGTAGCTGATCAACTGTATGAGCACGCCCACAACCTTCCAAGCGTGTCTTCACTTCTTCCGCCGGTTCAAGAAATCCTTCCCACATGTAACATGATTCCAACACCTATTCATTCAGTGTCTTGCCCGCCTGAGTCGTGTCGCCAACCATTTCCGACATACACTCTCAGGCATTTCACCGATGTATCCCCTTTCGGTCCAATTAACAATCGAAAGTGGACTGTAACTAATACTTTTAATTAGTAGTCCATTGTTTAAAAGGATAGAGGGATTATCAAGGTCAACCTGCGCTGGTAACTGTCAATTAGATTCAATTTAGCGCATGTAAATTACGCGCCTCACAACACTTAAGAACAGTAGCTTACGCTCATAAGCACTAATGTGACAACAGAGAAAACTGACCCATCCTTCTTCAGCTTATTCCTACCAAAGACAACGACAAACTAGAATGTCAAGGTCTCAGATTACAAACGCACCACCATGGTATCATAATTATCCCTTTGTTTCCAAAGTAAACATAAACATAAACATAGTTACACTCAATATACAGCAATAGCATCACAATACATGCTACGTTTTTCATCATCATGTAGCACCAACATCAATATTATATACATGGAAACTTAACTCAGAGAAAATATTGTAAAACTCATTGGATTGTAAAACAATGCTATTGTTCTGAATTATGAATTCTACATTATTGTGTAATATACCATTGAGTCTCTCTATCCCCCAAAAAATATATGTTGTTCTGACGGGATTTAAGCACATTTCGTTCCGTATATGTAATCTATGTATTTCAACGTTTATTTGAATACATAACTTTACTCCAGCAGCAAATACCAGATACCACAAGGCTTATAAGTAACAATTGAAGCTTTTCAGATCACTTAGTTATAATAATTGTAGCGATAATCAAGCTCATGAAATTGGAACACTAAATTATCATTTGCACAAAGCTCGTTTGATCTATCTCGAATTGTAAATAAGATGGCAATTGCAAACACATACATTTAATAAAAGTTATTTCCATTTCATCGAACAAGACCTTTTCTCAGGCGCAAACATCTCAAGGTTGTGCACCTCACGAAAGACAGTGACAATTTCCCAAAAACTAGAGCAACTTATCGATTGTTTTTAACCTTCATAGTCGCCATTATTCGCGTCTTCATGGTTGGCTCATTTCAGAGACTATTTTCCCTTATTAGTGTACCTCCAAATTAAGTTATGACATACTTTCCCGATTACCAAAGACTGATGCGAAATTTGAGTGAAATAATTGAGGATGATAGCAAATCAACCATAATAGTATCCTTTTTAGGTACAGAATTAATTTTCCCGAAGCAAGGTCTTCCTGTTTTCCCGAAATCGTCTTAACTTCTTGACAATTAAAAAAAGAGAAAGAAAGAAGGTAACACAGAAGCCTCACAAGTAAGAAAGGTCAGCCACGTTTTTAACCAGGGCAGATTTCTTTTGATGAATAATTCTGAATCTTTGATGCAGCCATAAACATTACTATATTACATAAGCAAAAGAAAAAATGTTGTTGTGCATGACTTCTTGAAGTCTAAATTTAAAATTAACGATCTTAATTTCTCATGCGAAGACTGCCACGCTCAAGGAAGGTCGTTATACCTAATTTGTTGGCGATTTGGTGAGACAAACATCAGGTGCTGTTAAGGCAAATACATTCACCTACGATTTGTCTGAGGTAATGAATTGGAACGGACAGCGCATATGTAGACACACGCCCTCGGGCAGTGACAAGCTGTGGCTCCATACGTTATCAGTTTAATCTACAGACGTCTTGCAAGCTCAAAATAATGAGGAGAAAAAAAAAAAAAAAAGAACATTTACGATAATATTCATCAACACTTTGTCTTATGAGCACCTTTAACCAAAAGGGAAGCACAATGAAATGCGCTCCGGAATGAGAGCCAGTGGGACCCAGTAGGAATCTTTTAAGTCAGATACAAACATATCATCTATGGCTGGGCCGTAAACAAACCTGCTATCACGTGGTTCAAATAACTACTATTCGTTTAAGTCTGTGAAATTAAATAATTAATTGGTAAACACATGGGTTCATTGGCAAGATATTTATCTGCAATCGTTGCAGTTTACTTTTCCGGCAAGTTGGGATTTTCGCGGCAAGTTGGGATTCAACTCTTCCTTTTTCAGTTTATCAACGAAGTGAAATTTTCTTTTCCAATAGAATACGAGCACCAAACGCTTTTACATTGTTAGAAAAACAATACCTTTCAAAATCATAATTAATTATTTTTCTCTAAGTGGAACCGAAGAAGGACACTCCACAATCGTAGCTTGAGTTAAACAATAAGCTGAGACAAAACAGCTATTTCTTACACCACTCGTGGAAATCAGTCATAGTGAAGAAAAAATACTGCTTCAAAAAATCCCATCAAATTGACCTACAAATTTCAGGTTAGTATTCAGAAGTTAGTGCTATTTTTTTTTTAGGGAAGTTTAAACGTTCATTGGCAAAACCGTACTCTAAACAATGATCAATCACACGTTAACTGTTTTGTCTTGACCGGTTGATTTTTTAGGAGGACACGTAAGGTTTATGGCTGAAATACAAAAGAAAAACATTCATTGAACTTAAACAAGCACTAACGAATAGAAATACATCCCGCTCCATAATTGTTTGAAACCACAGCCCAACTCAAAGTTTGTAACCGCAGCACTTGTTGCCAGTATGTTAAGCGAAAGGCTCAAAGACTCACTACATGACATCATAAAGAGTCTAATGTTTACTGTAGAGCAAAACCGCTGTGAGAGAGGAAGTTAAGTTACACCCCATCACAAATTTAAGTAATTTGATAACTTAAGGGAAAGTGTTTTGGGTGATGTTCACGCTGGTCGACTTTTCTCAAG
The DNA here is from genome assembly GCF_964205215.1 of Stylophora pistillata. Lineage (NCBI taxonomy): Eukaryota > Metazoa > Cnidaria > Anthozoa > Scleractinia > Pocilloporidae > Stylophora > Stylophora pistillata. The sequence goes on along the minus strand of NC_142527.1, from coordinate 30,945,648 downwards.
CAAAAGCTCCTGGCTCAACACCACAATACTCTTCTTTGTCATTATTCATTTGTCCCAGACTATGTTATCACCATAGTCAACAAGATTTAACAAGTGACACCAGTATATTGTTTCAATATCTCCAAATCAATACGGACATTAGACGTTTCAATTCCCTTTATCCTATTTTTCCATGATTCAAGTAACCATTGATAGCCTTACAGTCCCTCCTCTCTAAACAACTTCGTCTGCGCAAGTATCGATCTGCTTGAGTTACGATTCTGAGGCAAAAGTCATGGCCGATGAGGAAATATCAAATTTCTCACTCTTTCCAGCCCAAATACCACAAGCTAGAGTTTGGGAAAGGTCATAACGAATAGTTGCCTGGCTGTTTACGATTTCACCTAAAGGTAACTTTCCTCACTTTAAAGCAGAGAAGTTTTAGTATAATCTCAAGTTAACTGTTTGGAAAACAAGTGTTCACCCGCAGGCGAGAAAAGACCTGCTGATTTATTTTGAGTACCTGAATCAAACAAAAGGCTTTTTCGTCTCTTTGTTAATTCTTTTACTGAAGCCAGCCTCACTTCTATGCATAAAAGCACTTTAGGAAGAAGTGCGCAACCTAATCTGACTAGTATCCATACCCCTTGCGCTTCTAAAAAACCGACAACAGAAGACTAGGGAGCAGTCATGCAAATTCTTCTTGACTGATCTTGGTTCTTTTTCTCGATTGGTAAAAATGTAACATGCCAATTATTGCATCTAAATTTTGAAAAGTAAGACATCATTTGAACTATAATTTTCGTTTTTACCGTCCAATTTCAGAAGATTATGCATAAGTTCATTTGCATCGAGAAGGCTTGAACGTAAGTTTAGGTTCCATCATCAATTTAGGAGCTAAATAATTTTTCAGACTGCAAATCCAGCTAAGCGAGAGTGCATCACTAGGTTTTGTACTTATACAAATCTCATCACTATTTCGAATTGAAAATCAAACTCGTTACTGATCTAACACAGCTGAACAGAAAAGTCAAACCCGCTTAGAGGGGCACACAGATTTCCTGCCACCCAAGTTCATGCGCATCTAAGGAGGTTTTTAGAGAATAAATAATGCTCGGCACAAATGGACTACACAGACCATACTTTTCCAAATCTCCATAGCTTGGAATAAATACAACTTAAAAGTATCATCATTCACCAGCTCGTGTTAGATTCAAGTCCACTTTAAGGTTTTGTCATCGACCAATCTTCCCTATTCAAGTAGACATGAGACACGAAAGACAACTAGAATGAGGTGTAATGGTAAAAAAAAAACACGACAATTACCCTCGAGTATAGCTCACAGTCCTCGGCAGTTAACAAAGAAGAACGCTAAAGTTCAGCAGTCTAATTCTTAGCTTCCCGTTCTTGTTACGCCTAACTTCATATCGCAAGACGTGAACCAGTTTAGATAAAGAATAGGTTTGTACTTTGAAATTTTTTTGAAGGTATAGTATAAAGTGGTCCGAGTCTCGTTAAGTTTCAGAAATGAATACAGCCAATTTTAAACCTGTCAATAAAACTGTGTCGACAAGCTACGTTGAACGGCTGGTCATTTACGGCCGAAATATTAAAAGTCGACATCGAAAAAAACAATAAAGGCTGATAGTTTCTAAAGAAACTGTTTGAGGCTGCGTCGGTGGGGGTAACGAAATAATTTGAATATATCAACAAAGTTGAAATGGTAAATTGGCCACCGTTACGATTATAAAAGCTGACGTTTCGAGCTTTAGCCCTTCGTCGGAGCGAAGGGCTTTACTTTATGAAAAGGTAAAAACTTCCACGGTAATCTGTGAAAATAATCAAATATGCTGTTAACTTTATAGAATGTGGGAGTAATAATAATTATAATAATATATGTCTAGATAACCGGAAATTTAACAGCTATTACTTAAATCATTTGCGGTTTCTTTTTTAATTTAAATTAATAATGCGAGTTTTGAGCAAACGGTGTATTCGTTTTTTAAGCCTCTTGATCAGTTTAGTCATTTTCTGTTCAGGTGTTTCTTTCAATCATACCACCATTCTTTTTCAAATTTTTTAAAGGTTTTTTGGCTTTTTCTTGTGTATTAAAACACATTTAATAACGCGAATTCTAAACTTGCTACCAATTGAACAGTTTTGCTAATCAAATAGAGTGCTATATGCGGTAAAAAAAAAATTACCGCTTATTGATAATAAGTGACAAAAGACCCTCAAGATTAAATTCAGTCGATCATATGGTTTACTATTTTCCGAATTCTAAAAGTTAGAAATAATTTCAACACAGGAGTAAAACAGAAGCATTTAAAAACACTCCTGAATTTTTAATGTCAGGGTTTCTTGGAACAAACTCCAGAATTATGTGCGTTTCATAAACTATCTTTGTTTCCACCATAACGGAGAGCGTGTACTCTGTAGCTTCGGTATTTTATCTCCCAGGGTCTCCCTAACATTGATCTACAGCTGTAATTGGCGCTGGTCCTGGCATTTATCCAAAGAGAAACGAAATATGTTCACAAATTACCATACCGAGCTAAACCAAGTTCATAAAAAGACAGACTTTTCTGAAATAAATTTATCAGTTCATAAGTTGGAATTAGGAAGATCATTTCGACGTGGGAATTGAAATTGATGTGCCTATATAACGGATCACTTGATAAGAAGAAGCCAAGATCTTTCCCCCTTTTCAATCAGACTTTATCCAGCATGGTGAAAGCGAACACATGGAGCGCAGAGCAGAGCGATTTTCAACGGCTTGTCATCTGCTCTCAGATGTAAAGTGTGCCTAACACCAAAGATGAAAAAGTATCGACTTTGACGATCACAAAACAGAAATCAATTGCAATAGTAGATAATCATAATGATATTTCTTGAATGTCTATTGAAAGAAAACAGATTCTTTTTGCCTAAGGATAAAAGATCAAACCAACTTATACAGACAAGTTTAAAATATATTCATGCAAGAAACAAAATTACGTCTTGGGCATTCATTTTGATACGCGCGCCAAATTGATTTCTTAAGCAAAGGCAAGGAAACAATTAAAAAAAACTTAAGGTAAACTATGGTTTAAAAAAATTAGAACTGCCAAATTAAAGTCAACAAAAGTGACTAAAGCGGGTACAACGGATATTGCTCTTCATCACCTGTGACAAGTTTTTTGAACCAATTTTCAGTTTCTTAAAAAAGAAAAGTGTCAAACACCAAATGACGCTTTATTAAAACGTTCTTAAATTGTTAATTATTTTAAGGCCTCCGTTCAATATCGTTTAAATCCTTTGCTGAATGATCAACTGATTTCGTTCGAATTTTCTCAGGGTTTCTCACATAAAAAATAAAATAAAAAAAACGTCCGTGCGACTTTTAATGCTGGCATCATCTGGCTGCGAGTTTTAATTACTCCGATCAATGGAAACCGATATTTATTCCATGTCTGGGGTTCGAAAGACTTCAAAGTCTTTAAAAGTGATATTCAATTTACGCAGCATTAATCACTTTCTAATTGTTATTGGGCTATTTAGCTAAAACAAGTTCCTTTTGTTTCACAACGTGTGGACAAGGAAAACAATAGGCTGCTATCTTAAAGATATTATCCGTGGAGTGCACTGGTGTCAGAAAAGAGCCGTTTTATCCTGATTTAGAGCCACAAAGTATACAAACAGCGTTTGTCATGCAAATTTCTTTCTAAAAGCTTTCTCTAAAATGTAAGCTCGAGTTATTTTTTGGAGGTTAATGAATCGAACGTTTGACTTCACAGACAAACAAACGTTCCACAATATTAAAATCGCTACTTCGGCGTTAATAACAAATTTTTGAAACCGCTGCTAGCCACACATGAGCAAAGAACACTCGTTAACGGGAATCGCGAATTTTGGGAATGGTATATAAAAACATACAGAACTATTTTTGTAAAGGGCCAGTGAACAAGCCTCGATTTATCTTTTCATCTTTGACTGACAAAACTGGTAACAAAACGCCCCAGAGAAAATCCAGTGAGTTCACTCACATTTGCAATAAAATTAAAAGTAATGGTAATAAGTGAGCGAATAAATAAAAACTCACACAGAGCTCTTCGCATCTTGTGTGCTGTAGTAAAAATATGATCTCGACAAGTTCTCAGTTGAATTGAAATAACTGATAAACTGATAAACTGTGACTTGAAACTGAAACCAAAGTGAGCATCGTCCTCTTTTCTTTCACGTGTTGCCTCAAGCTTCAATCAAACTTAAACTGAGCAAGAAGCGTTCTTTGAAAATGAAGTGAAACATATCTTTGATCTTGAAACATATCATCTAGGATTCACATTTAAAAATTACATTACAAAAGTTGTGTGCGAGAAAATGTACAAGATTTCAAGTAACACGACATGACAGTGCTACGGCTAAATGTGTATATTTGAATGGAGGGGGTGTGCATAACTTAATTCAGTCTGCCAACTAGATGTAGAACTGTTCTGATAAATCGAATTTCGGAAAGAGCAAAACTGCCTTCGATTTTGGAGCAGGCTATTTGTCAATTAAAGATTTATACGCCCACCGAGAAGTACGTTAAGAATGAGAAGTTGTGTAGTAAAGTAAAAATAAGAGGTACTTTAGTCCCGTGTTGCGCGACAATTTCCCCAAGAAATCAGTGCAGAAGAGGACAGGTGTTACATACGAATTAGCGTCTTACTTATTTGTTGCCAAAACGTTGAAAAAGGCTATTTTCAAGAAACTCCATTGGCCTTTGTCCCAACTCCCAAATGATAATACGGGAGGAAATATCGACATTACGCACATTACATTTTGATAAAATTTAGGCAAAAGTAAGGTAGCAGAACTGCTTGGGAGAGTTAGAGAGCCACAGTTTGGGACGGGGTAAAAGTAATTATTCTCCTTCTATTTAACAAGAACATTGCTATTAAAAAATATTCAACAACAAGATTGAAAAAACCCAAAGTTCTTTTAACTCTTCTTTTCATCTTGCAGAAAGAGATTCACTTTTGAATAAAAGTGTCGTGGCTACCGCGACAACTTTTGTGTCCTTACACGTTTGGTAACTACAACACCCAAAAGGAAAAAACAAAACAAAAGGGAGAAGAAAAAATACGCAGCAAACTTGTTTAACCCAAACGGAAGACAAAATATCCGCAGTGCTGCTCGTTTTTAAACGGGAATGTACTCTGAAGAAAAGAAAGGCGTCAAAATAATTGCAAGTCCTACTACAATCCCAGGAAAGATTACAGAAAGTTTGTCTTTAAATCTGAACCCTTATCTTAAGTTTCAAAAGATACATTATTAGAGTAAAAGGTCGCTTAAATTCCATGCACAATACGAAAGCTACCAAGACATTGAAATGGCGATCTCTGGGAACCCGTCATCTGTTATGCTTAGATTAAGACTAATTTCTGAGTTTGTTTGCTCACGTTCGATAAAACTGACTTGAGTACACGGAATAAAATCTGTCTGAGTTGTTATTTTTTCACTGAACTTTTCTTTGAAATACTTAAATTGGTAGTGAAATTATTTGCATTTGGGTACTAAAGAGTGTATGCTTTTACGGTTGTGATTTCGGCGTGAATCGAAACAAGTTCGTTTGTGTCATAAAGATGACTTACTATGTCAGGTAACTAAGTTAAACTTCCATGTTTTCAGAGGTTTTGTTGGCCCGGGTCTTTACGCTAAGTCAATAACTGTAACAAGAGATTGTGATAATTTTCACCGGTTGCATTGAAAAACGACCTCCTTTGTCTTCACAGCCTGTATTGTTTCCCGCTCTATTAATCTTCGCTAACTACCCGCAGAAACGAAAGAATATTAAATAACGAGGGAATTACTATATGTATTATGAATCATGCCGCAAAATATCGAAACACCTCAACAAGTGCTATTTTGCATCGTTACAGTTTGACCGTGACGATTTATAGAAAAACAAAACAACGCTTCAGTTAAATTCACTCTTTGGTTGTTTTTCTTACATAATAACGCAGCGGTCGTAGTTCCCTAAAAGCATTCCTCATTTCATCATCGACCAGAACGGCTCATGAGTTAAGTGAGGTTTTAGAGTAAGGTAAAGTGAAACCATATAAGTGAAATGCATCCTTAAGCTAATGGAACATTTTTCGCAACTTCTTTGATGTGAGATGAATGGAAGCCTTCAATATTTTTCAAGTTAGTTGAAGTTTTTCTTGGGTGGAGATGGGGCGATGTGTTGCCAGAGAAAAAAAGAGAGGAAAGCAAGAGCGAAATTCTCTCCACACGTTCTGAGAAAATTGTAGGTCCATTGATGAGTTGAAGATTTTCGGTGCTGATTAGGCCCCTCTTCAATTTAGAAATCGTCTTCTTCTTAGCCTCGGTGCTAATGAGGTAATCAGTGCGAGCTCGCCAAGTGTCGATGCTTTGTTTTCTAACGGGAGGCGTTGTAAGGCTTCGTTTTCTTCCCAGGAAAGGTTTTTATATTCTGAAGAGGCTTTTTGGAAAAGGACGTGGTAGGGAAAAGCGACGTGTTTCAAAAATATACCGCCAGATAATTTGCATACACAATCGCACTTAGTGTCTACTAACTCTCTCTCTGACGGTTTAACCCTTGCGTTTCGGTCATAATAATGGTTGCTAGTTTAAAAAATAAAGAAGTAGAAATATCAGAATACTTGTAGATTGGGTTTATTTTGAGATATTTCCTTATTACGGTAGTGGTTGTTTAAAGACACAATTCACAGCCTCGTCAGTATGTATCTTTCTGTTTGCAAGATGTAACACCTAATACAAACAAGCCTCCGTCGTCGGTAGCAATCAACTTCGCTGCAACTTTGAATTTAGGGAATGACTGGACAAACAGCGGTGTAACATGCATTATTTTTCGTCGAATCTGGTCTATCCTTTTGTTAGATGGTACAAAAAGTTTATTTACTTTGGTTCTCTATGGAAGTAATAAAAATTGAACTTTTGATATATGTGAAAGCTATCTTTCGTGCAACTAAAATGCCCACATGTATCTTACATTTACTTCTTTCCACGCATACTAGACATTACGAACAGTAGGGCTTCCACAAAACTAAGTAAATTATTAGGTTCCCAACTTCTCTCTTTTTCACTCCACAAAAAAATAAGCAGCACACTCTTTAGCCGTAAATGTTGATAATAAACAATACGCAAAAGAATCATTTTTATATTAAAACAAATTACAACACAGAAGCTTTCTGTCAACAGCACATTTAGATCGTACAGAAGAACGGAACGACTGTGACTTGGACTGAGAATTTCATGCTGGTGGCACCAAATTCAGTTTTCATGTTCGCAAACTTTGACAGACTAATTACCATTATTCACCCGCTTTCTGCTTCTAGATACGATCTTCCTTAACTATATATTCCTTTCAAAGAGATATGATTCATGCAATAGAAATAAGATTGAAATTCGAAAATTATTTACCAAATGTACACAGGAAAGCGGTGGTGAAGTTCAATCAAACGGCACCAAAGTATTTTAGAACATTATTTCAAACCTTCAGAGTATTCAGCAAAAAATCGGTTTTCGTTGCGTGCTTTCATTCGGTTTGGACTGTGGTTTCAAGTGTCGATCTATTCACTGTTTACGGGGGAGGGGAACATGTTTAAGTTTACTTTTTTCACTCGCACATTAATAGGAAACGAACTTCCCTGTCGCTGAAATAACACTTCACAATTCCATGGGATATCAACAGATTTCGGAGCTACGAATTCATTACCACTCTACACTATGAAGCAGAGATTGCGAACGTAAGTACACTGGCGGAAATGAGGCATAAATCCCTCCTTAATTGCTCTTTACATTTCATGTATCCCTCATCAATGAAGATTGTTCTCTTTGATAGATTATATTTCGGAATGGGAATTGAAAATCCAATTTCCGACTTTCTGATGGGAGAAAATGTGTTAATGGATTTAAGAGACAAATATCTTTCACCTCTGAATTTAATGAGGTTGCGGACAAACCGAAATTAATTTCCCAAATCTGATCAGGCACAGTTTAATATTCATTCACTCCAGCGAGGAATCGTTCAAGAGTCAGTATTTGCTGAGCAAAATTATTCAAGAAAGACCGCGAGGAAAGAGGATATTAACATTACTTGGCTGGTCGTGTTCATCGGCTTTTTCCCAATGACAATTAAAATAAGAAATGGTCAAAACTCAGTGTGTTAAATAATTGGGACCTAACGACTTTCGGTACTTCATTCTCGCTTATATGTTTAAAAAAATGCTAATCAATTCAATTTCACTGAGAAAAAAATAACGATTCCAGATTTATTTTATTTTATCCCTTAGTTATCAAATGTCTACTATCAAAAATGTGCTGTGTAATGAGATGAGCAGTTAATGCGCCGTTTTAAGTGACTTTCACTCAAGCGTTTTCTAATATTTTTTATTAACTTCATGAGACGCTTTATTTTTTGCGAGGAAAATTCTATTGTGAACGTATGAGTTGTAGTCTTGAGGAAAAGTAGGAAAGAGTGCCGAAAGACGCGCATGCGCAAATGCGTCGCTAGTTTTGGTATTATCAGTGCTCCATCTGGTTTGTTCACTTGCTGTCTCACACATTCCCTTCAAATCATCACAATATCCAAAGATAACCGCGTGTTAAGTCTCAATCAACCTGTGACAGAAAGCACAAGTCAAGATAATAGAATATACTTTGATAAGCAAACTTCGTGCAGCGGTAAACTTGCAAAACAGGAAGGAGCAAGGTTTTGGGGACGTGCTTTTGAATACGAAAATGTATCAAGTGCTGATTAAGGCAAACGTGATGTGAAAACGAAAAAATAACAAACCAGTCTAGTTTGTGTCCGCTTACGGAAATGGACCGACTTACGTGATACATTTTAAACATAACACGATTCACATTAGGGAAATTTTCGTATTTGGCATTTGTGAATGTAGCTATTACAGGTCAATGAAATATTTCGCCGACTTTAATTTCTCGAGAACAATTCTGTTTTGACAATGTTGTACTCAAAATTAAACTTTTATTCATCCTTTTACCGACATACAAAATATTGCGTTGATGGGTGGAAAAGTGAAAAAAGGAGCAATTTCCGGCCGGTGAGGGCCGAGGATGACTTTTACCAATGCGAATGAAATCAAGGGTTGATCAGAAGGAAGATTTTAATTTTGTGAAGGACAGATGAATCGGCACTGTTTCTTGACGGATACGTGCTGCGCTAAGAAGGAATTGTCGCCTGATAAACAGATTAACAGTAGTTAATTACTTTTTATGTACCAATCTGATAATTTACCATAGTGGCAAGGGGACTTAACAAAGGATTTTTAAGAATTTCGAGGTTGAGTAACAATTTTGAGATTGCACTGCAGTCTGTAAAGCAAACAATGTAATTTACCACGAAAAAATTAATTTCTGGAAACATATGATCATTTGGCATTTTAATGAGAAATCCTCCGTGAATCGAATGTTTCATTCTCGCCTGAGGAAGCCGAGCAAATAATTATATTTCCATGCAGTAAAATTTCGAAAAGCCTTTTTCTTTCTCTAAACATAAAGATAAGAAAAGAGATAAGCTTCTGACGCATTTGTCATATAGAAATGATGTCTTTTTAGTGTTATCATACTTAAAAACAAACTGTTTTTTTTTAATATGATTGAATTTTTTGGATCTGATTATTATTTGTTTAAGCGGGGGTTCGCTTAAAACACACCGTTGAATAAAAGTACAACGAATAACACAGAAATATCATTATTGTGGTTAGAAAAAAATGGCACTATATATTGTATCCAATTTGAGTTGCACAAACAAAATTGAGTTAACATTTGGCCCATCTCTTTATCAGACTGTAACGAGTGCTAAGAGGATTTGAAAAGATCTATTCGCACTTCCATCAAATTAATTACATGGCTTTAAGTCGGTACATCAAACTGTTTTTCTGTACTCACTACATTGAGCCGAAGTATGCAATTTTTCCTGTTCACTTTCACAAAACATGTCCTTCTTATCTTCGTGCATAATAAATCAAGGTGATGGGTTGCCTAAACCGAAATGATTGACTGTTTCGATCTTTTGCTCTTTGATCTGGCGTGGAAAACGAAAATCTGTAGCAGATGATAGTATTTCTTCCATCAAAGAAAAGTTAATATAGAAAATTACATAAAACGCCTAAATCTTTTGTGCCAACAATAAAGGAGTAAAGGTGGTGTTTATATTCAATACATCATCCAGAAAATGGTACATTTCGATCAAGTGCTGTAAGCCGAATCACACGTCTGATACTGCAAACGCTAACAACAATCGATTGTACAGCAAGCTATGACTGAGACTACCGTAACGACCACAATTCACGAACAAGGTGACAGAGTAAGGCAAAACAGTCGATTAGGGGGTATGAAATTTAGGGGTGTATCAGAAATTGGTACAGGAGGGGTAATTAGATTAAGGCAGATCTACCTAGGGCCTCACGTGGATTGAACAATTTAGCCACCATCTGTTGACTATTTAGTATTCTATTAGCCACATACGACAGATGGCAACTGCATGCTAGAATCCCATGTGAAACGGTCCACAAAGAAGAGCGCTGCGGTTCGCGCAAGATTTGTTGTATTCTCTCTCCACTTGGCCCCATTGCTTAGCCTTGATTTGCAATGTGACTCTATTAATAACCTAAACACACAGCTGTGGTGCTGAGAGAAAAAAATGCTGCTGATTTAATTTGATTTTAAAAAGATTTAAATGGGTATAAATTCTGAGTGAACAAGAGAAGTTAAACACTCATTGAAGGGTGATCACTCGGAGCGAGCAAGCATCAAGTCACATTCGAAAGAAAACTTGACCGCAGGATAATTACTGTTGAAACTTCTGACCACAAGGTATCAAACTCCAGATCGAACAACGCAATTTGTTTAAAACACAAATGTGCTAAACTACCAAACACTTAACTGTTTTAGGCTGCTCTACGATTTCACGTCTCGAAAGTCGAAACAAGGACTGGAAAAAGAAGCCTCATTGCGAAAGAAATGGCACATCTTGGTAGGTACATATTGTGCACTTTATGAGCAATTCCAAGGTCTCATTTTCACTCTACCTCTAAGCTATCATCTCTTTGTATTTAAAGTTACAAGCCAAGGAGAACCTGTGGTTGTTTTTTTCTAATGTGATATTGTGAGTCAATTTACTGGTGAAGTAAGCAGCAAACAACTTAAAAATTAGAAACAAAAATCGAACGGGCTAACTTGCCCTGTGTTACTAACATAAGTGTAGGCGAGAAATCGGAAAAATTTTCTACGTTCTTGAAGCGTATTTCAAACGTTTCCTCCGTGAAACAAGCTAAGCTCGGGCGATGGAAAATTTCGATCTTTTCTTCCAGTTCCTCGTGTTTTGTACACAAACGCTTCTTCGACTTTTGTTGCCCCCAGCGTGGTCTCAAAACTATAGCATTGTCTTGCAAACATAAATATCGGTACACATTAACAGCGATTTGAAAATGAGCATTTCAAATTCTCACACATTTCGTTCTCCGTGGAAGATTCTGTATTTTGTTTGTACAAGTTTTTTACACTGCCCGCTTGCGGAAAAGCAGGTTCAGTCTTGATACATACGCCGTCACGCCTTTTCAATAGAAGCATTCTCCCTTTTCAATACCTGTGTATGGTTAAATAAACGTATTTTGTTTTAATCTTTCACTGTAATTCAATCTTTCGAGAATGGATTCTTCCTAAAAGACGACGTTTCTATGCGACAGCAGAAAGGTTACAGATCAAAAGCTTTTTACGGAACATTGAGTTAAACGGAACGGTCGGGACGAAAAGAAACCGTAAACTGTTTATCATACATGAAGGTTATAGCAAACAGTCATCCTAGTATCCTTGTAAGCTTTTCAAAATTCCTCATTAAGCTTTCGCAGTGAGAGGCATCCTCGCTTTGCATGAGATCGTCGCAGCGATAAAAATTTAGAAAGAAACAACTGTTCGATTGCATAAGGACAGGCTGACCTTCCTTCAATAACCGTAGCGCTCTTGTACGAAAAGTGAAGCGTTCACCTTAAGTATTGTACTACATACATTATAATAATAGTGAAAATCAGATTTGAAGACATCCTTCTTCTTGTAAAATTCGCAGCCCCCTTAGCGATATGAAATATTAAAGTCTTCTTCACTCCCTCAGGCCCCATGGTATGGCGCTGCGTTGAAAATTACCTGAATGCAGGATAGATTTTGGCGCGACGTTAGAATGTTTGTCTTCTGCTCCTCGTTGTTATTACCCCATTTGTGGGTTTAATTGAGCAAGGGCCATCAAAGATGATTTACGGTTTCTTAATTGCTGAGAAAACTAATTAACTGACCACTACGAGAGAAAATAAAGTTAAACGAAAAGCAATTTACCTCAACACGGCCTAGATTTTCATTTTCAGGGCGTGCAAAGCCTTTGGAAAAGGAACAAAGGACGTTAAGAAAGAAGTTTTGAATCCATAACTAAAATAAAGCTATAGCTTCGTTTGAATTTTTTATCGTAAAAGCGTTTGAACGGGGTTCCAGTTTTAAATAGACTTTTTCTTCTCTCAATTCTGTCACGTGAAAAGCCCATCAGAACAACACGAGTAGTGTTCATTTTGTGGTTTTTAATTCTTCAATTCGAACTGTACTCGCGAAGTCTTAAGTACATAAAAAAGGAATCGGTAAATCAGATATTCATTTACACTCATGTTATTCATTTTAACGAGTTAGGCAAACATTGGTTGCCATATATCTTGCATTACTATTTCAAATTATAAAGCACTAAAAAATTCTTTATGACCATTTCTTCTAAATGACAGTATTCAGTGGTTAACACTTTGAGCTAACATGTTCACAGCATTTCCAGGATGGTTTTAATCCGATAAATAACCCGCGACATTAATGTGGCTAGAAAAATAATATCATTAATGAAGAAATTTAAGGCGTATACGTTTTACATCAGTCCTCAAGTAATGTACGAGTATTACAAAATTGTTAATCGCCATGTAGAGTTTTAAACTGAGTAAAAAAAAAAAAAAAAAAAAAGAACAGCTCGAGGGTAATGCTCCTGTGCCTCTGAATATGTTGCAAAATACTGATCTTATAATCTTTTTTCACTCTTACTTGATTGGTAAAAACCAGAGCTGCCATGAATCAAATAAAATTAAAAGTTGGAAGGGCCTTAATGAACAAGTGAAAAATTGAACGTATCATCCTTAATCACGACAAACTAGCCAAAGTGAAATATCAGTTTTCACTTAATTTCATAGAACAGTTCCAGATTAGAGCCTGAAGTTGTAATTCCCAGGAATGTAACTTCGTATCTATCCTTTCTCAATGAAACTGTTTATTTCTTTAGGATTGATGTATTGACATAGCTTGTTACTGTCTACTTTGTATGCCGTCGTTTGACCGCCGCCTGGTTAGCTCAATTGGGAGAGCGCCGGACTGCTGTGCGGGAGGTCGAGAGTTCAATACCGGCCGGACCAACACTCAGGGTCTTATAATTAACTGAGAAGAATATGCTTCCTTTCTTTAACATCAAGAAATGGTTAGATATTCTAGTCTTCTCGGATAGGGACGAATAAATGGAGGTCCCGTCTCCTGCAGGGTTAGGGGCAGGAGACGTTAATTTCCCACGCACGAGATTACTGTGTGATGGATGTCCTCCCCTGGGGTGGGTTGGGTGGGTAACAGGACCCCCGTTGATACCAGTGTTTACTACACTGAAGGGGCTATCCTGTATAAATATAGATGTCTGTCTGTCTGTCTGTCTGTCTATGCACTAATATTTATTCAATCAGCATTGTTTTTTTACTCATTCTATTAATAAATATTTTGCTATTTGTCGTTTTATTTGAATTATTCAAGACGACTTTCCTCACTACTTCGTATGCACACATTTCCGAACATATGAGAAAGGCATGTTCTTTAATACAGCATAAATTTGTAACCTTTTGGCTGTAAGATTGGAATAAGTTCTTTCGGTGGGCTTGTGCGTTAAAAAATCGGCAATGTAAGATGTATATTTGCAGATAATGTTTACTTACCAGAGCTTCAACACTTGTGTACTCCATTACGTGACAAAAAATCTACTGACAAGTTTCGTGACGACACTGGTGAATCGCACTTGGGACTCGTAGATTATTAATTTCGCTCTGTTGATAATGAAAAATTTTCCAACTCTCTGGCCACCTTTCTAGTAACTTTTGGTCCATATCTCTTCGTCTTCAGTTCAGATAACATGACTACTCTTCAAACCGTCCCCTGGAAAGAGGAGTCAGGAAAAGATACTACATAAGTTTATCAAAACAACATTTGTAACCACGCTGTGAATATATTTCATTAGTTAACCGTTCCATCGCCAAGGTTAACGATCATAAATATGCTTGAAAAGCGTATACAAACCTCCTTCCTTTCTCTGTTATCCTATTCTGTAAAGTATTCGCTTAAATGAAGATTTTCTCGTTCAATACAACAACTGAACCGTTGACTGTCGTTGTCTGCATAGTAATGTAGCGATGATTAAAGGTCACGTTACCACTCGTCCCGTGGATTTCCCGCCAAAACTAACTGCTAATTCATTACCAGTCCTAGTAGAAATGTATTTGAAAGCTATAAAGAAGAGAAGAAAGGGAGAATTTTGCCACTTTGAGAGCTAATTTCTACGTTCAGAAGAAAAAACGACAAGAAGGAAAAATGAATGAATGAATTCCTTTGAATGAATGAATTCCTTAGGTAATGCCATGTACTACTTATGCAATTACCTAATAAAGTTGTTGTTGTTGTTGAATGAATGAATGAATTCCTTATTTAAATTGCGCCCTTTCTATACAATATTCAAAGGCGCAGTACCCTCATCAATTTGATAGATACTACACAAAGATAGACCACAACACCGGGCACTACGTGCCCTACTCTTTTCGAACAGTGTGTGGGTTCTTTAACGTCCCACAATTTTTTTTTTTATCACATACAAGGGCTTGTGAGACGGGACCTCCATTTATAGTCCCTATCCGAGAAGACTAGAAAGTCTAACCATTTGCAGATATTATTACAAATAAGGCAGCACTTTCTTCTCAGTTATTTAAAGACCCTGAGTGTTGGTCCGGCTGGATTTGAACTCATGACCTGCCGCACAACAGTCCGGCGCTCTACCAATTGAGCTAACCGGGAGGCGGTTAAAATATTACTTGGTCTTTATTAGCTAGAAATTTAGCGAATGAAACCTTATTTTTATTTAATATAATTATTTTTCTTCGGCAGCGCCTTTTCTTTTCCAAAGTCATGGAGGGATTAACCAGCTCGGAGGACCCTTTGTAAACGGTCGGCCTCTCCCGGATTACATTCGTCACCGTATCGTGCAACTTGCAGCCTGTGGGGTGAGACCGTGCGAAATCTCTCGCCGTTTGTTGGTTTCTCATGGCTGTGTCAGCAAAATCTTGGGCAGATTCTATGAGACAGGTTCCATTCGTCCTGGATCAATTGGAGGAAGCAAACCAAAGGTCGCTACTCCTCCGGTCGTAACCAAGATTGTTCAGTACAAGCAACAAAATCCCACTATTTTTGCGTGGGAAATTAGGGATCGCCTTGTTGAAGAGGGCGTCTGTGATCGAGAAAACACCCCAAGCGTCAGCTCCATTAATCGCATCCTGAGAAACAAAGCTGCAGAAAGAGCCGCACAGTACGCAATGATTGAGCGTGAAAGACAACATTTAGCCAGCATATATGGCTTCCATCCATGGTCATCCATTTGTGACCCAAGTGTTCCGTGGTCTTGTCACGCTTTGCCTCAGCATGAAGACTTTTCACATCATGAATACGAGAGACGGGGCATGGAACCTCCCCCTGGGCTGTCAATCATGGCACCGTCAGAGAGTAGTAACAGCCACCAGGAGCACAGCGAAGGTAATTTATAGGTATATTTACACGAATTTGGCTCTAAAAGACAAAAATATATTTAAAAAGATGTTGATGTATATTTGGAACTAAAGGAAGAAGGTGTAAAAGAGCCCTCGCTATTCTCCCGAAAAAAGCAGCAGTAATCGCATCTAGATCTTTAATTGCATGAACTACCTAATGGTTGCTTGTGCATCAAGTTAGAGCCTGCCATCAGAAAACGTCACCTCGTTCAAATATTTCCTGAAAAGTACGAGAATAAACTAAATCGGCTACCTCGTAGAGAATCCATGGGAATTTCCATACTAATTTTACCGTTCCTTGTGCTTTGACAAATTTTTAGTGAGACTGAAAGAGGAAAATGACGGGGAGCAACGCGAACCGCAGTACACCACCAAAGAAAGAGAGGTCGCTAAAACAGAACGAGATAAACCAATTCTTCAGCGAATTGACACCGAGAATGATCATGAAGACGACTTGGATGAGTTTGAAACCAATATCCAAGAGACCAGCTTCCTTGATGACAACAGTTTTAACAGCAAAAACATCGACAACAACAACAAAAACAACAAAAAAGACAACGACACCGCTGAAACAGACAGCAAAAATTTCAATAACAATTCAGAAAATACCTGCTACAACAGTGAAAGTGAAAGTAGCAAAGATGGAAACGATTCCCAGGCAAATCAGAAAAGAAAAATACGAAGAAACAGAACAACATTCTCTCCCGAACAACTGGAGATGCTTGAGAAGGAATTTGAAAAGTCGCATTACCCAGATGTAGCCACGAGAGAAGAGCTTGCAAACAAGATTGAAATGTCGGAAGCGCGTGTACAGGTGGGACTGAATCCTGAATCTCTTTAAAACACAACTGTCCTTATTCTCCCAAGATCGCATTAGTAATTCTCCTCACTGTCTGCTATACAATTCTCATGATGAAAATTAGGAGAAGTTGGTATTGGATTAACTAATAATCCTGCAGTTTGCCTTATTTTTTTAATCTCGTCGCTTGTGCGTTTGATACCGTTTTGATTTTGTAAGGAAAAATTCTGCCTCGCTCACTCATGGGAGTTTAGGGGAAAAGTTCGCCTTTACAAAAGAATTTTCACATTAGATAGATAGATAGCTTTATTAAAAATCACATGGCAGCCTAATAAGGTTGAATTGCATGAAAACAACAACAATAATAATAATAATAATAATAATTATAACAATAATAATATTTAACGAGGGAGCCCAACTCGCCACAGCGATTTTCAGAGTGGGGCCCTCAGGACACATTATCTGACAGATTACAACATATAAGGGATTCGCATTGCAAAGTTCTGCCAATATGCAGAGCTTTCCAAAGAGGCTACTCATTTCGTTCTGATCTTGCTTAAATGCACAAGCAACTCTTCGGTGACTCTGCCACTCAAAACTTATTTTACTTGTCGTTTGTCAGGTCTGGTTCTCCAATCGTAGAGCCAAATGGCGTCGTCACCAGAAAATAAACAGCTTACCACACATACGCCATTCTTTGTTGGGTGGATGCTACCCAATGTGCACAGAATGTGACATGGCTGATCAACAGTGTACCATAATACCAAGTCCTTACAGTCCGCCGATGAACTCTCTGAGCCTTCTTTCGCCAAACGCTGACCGAATAGGTTCGTCGTCAACTTCCATATTAGGAGGTGAAAATGCGGGGAGATCTTGTTCACCCCAGGACTGCACGTGTTCGCGAGTTTGAGCCTCAAAATTTCAGTTCAAAATAAAATAGTATGGTGGTCCTATTTTGTAAATAGCGTTATGGGTTTTTTTCAGGTTTCTATGGTAACATTAGAGAAATTGTGTGCACTTGGTATTGCGATTTTATTGACAGCCTTATAATGTTCGTGATATCCAATTAATGTAAATATCAAGACGAATAAATAATCTCATTCCAAGTATGATTAGAAAATTCCATTGAAATTTTCGATTATGAGATTTTTAAAGCGTGATACCAATTTACCCCAGAGTAATATTTGTGATTCTTGTACAGAAGTGAGGGGAATAAAACTATGAAAATTTTTCATACGTCTTTTGAAGTGTTCGTTATTATATTTCTTCGACCAGTAGCGTTTCGCGAAGCCGCGAACAGTGTCAAGATCATGGACATCTTGCGACAAAGTTAATTGTCTTTATACCTTGGCCTCGAAAACCGTTCTCGAGGAGATAAGGATGCCCTAAAGTTTTTCAAGGGGTGCTTGAATCAAATTCGGTAAGGCAACCTTGACTCCATTCTGTAGGATATCAACACAGACTCGACAGCAACATACGGTCTGCGGTCGGATCATATGCGGATCATAATAGGGACTTTAAGCAAACCACGACGACTACGGCAACGAGAACGTGGAAAAACAATAGATCTAATTGGCAGAACAATAGCCCAGCACGTGCGTTTTAAACTTTCTACATTTCTTAGCCGTCCTTTGCAAAACAACAACGTGAAATCACCAAAATGTGCGTCTTCTGCGAAGCGAAACCGCGGCGGCAATTTATTTTAATTTACATTTGGAACTCAACGCTACTTTTATGCGTTATGTTGAGTTTGAGGTCTGGCGCCCTACGAGACAGTAAACACATGCAGCCATTTTCGAAATTCTAACTAAAAGTAGAAACTCATTTTTTAATCCACGACTTCCGTGCCGTTGCCGTCCTGACTGCTTAAAGTCCCTTATATCATAGTAGGCGGCGGAGCAGGGCGGGGCCCGGGCAGGGGGCTGTAGCTTCCCCCCCCCCCTAAACAAAAATCTTGGGGGCCTCATCCTCCCACGTGTTTTGGTGGCGAAAATATCGTTAGCTCAGCGTAAAAATTGGTAAGATTTTAGTCTCGCGCTTGGCGAAATAATATCTTTTAACCTATTTTTGAACAGCTTCGGGGTTAGGTTTTCATTAACTCCCCGACATTTTCCTGTTCTCAAAGACAAGTCCAAAAAGGATCCGAAAAGGTCAAGCCGATAATAACCTGGGAACGAGTTCTTAAAATCTACTATGGCAGGACAACATATGGAAGTAATAGTGGGCACCTATGAACAAGTTTTGGTCGGATTTAACGTTGTTGTCGGAGAAGAAGAGCTCGAGGTAACTTTCTCATGCCTAAAATTTAACAGAGAGAAGATCTCTTAAATTACAAGAGAATTCTTTTTGTGTTCATCTCCGAGCAGTACAGGTTAAAACCGATCTTCGCGGAGAAAGAGCATGCGAGTTGTATCAAAAGTGCCGCTAACAATGGCCAGTTTCTCGCTACTGGAAGCTCAGATGAAACAATAAGGTGAGAAAATACCATAGTGAATGTTCAAATGTAAAGAGGGAGAAATATCAGAGATAGATCAGAAATAAGTTCGAAGACCTCTTTGTTCCTCGTGCCCTATTTCATGATGTAGCAACTCAGAGGAGAAACTGCTAATCACCCCTACGAGGTCAACAATGGAACAACAACACCTGATACACCATACTTACCCAGAAAATATTAGGGAAAGATGAACAATTTTGTAACCGTGTTGAAAATCAAGTAAAATATAGAAAATTAGCCAGTGAGGGCGAGGACATCTTTCAGAAATTCACTCCTTTTTCATCCTAACTGCTAGACTTGTAAAAATTGTGTGTTGATATCTCAACATGCACCGCAAAAGGGTAAACAATTATTCCACCACTGTATATACTGATTTAGGTTATACAACATTAAAGATCACAGAGAGCTTGGTGCCTTAATGCAGCATGAGGGTATGTGTAAATTATTAGAAGCATTTATGTGGTTTTCAATAATTACTAGCTCCCAGTCAAACCACCATCCTTAAGGTTTTGTATATTGTCACAGCAATTATGGACTGCTCCCCCTCCCTGCTACTTTTGAAACTTTTGTTGTAATACATTGCAGTTCCCTTTGCTCAGCTGTAGGTTCTGGTTGGAACTTGTTTTTTGTTCAGGGTTGTCAAAATAAACCAGTATCCCACCACTTTCCATCATTTACTCTGAATAATGCACCAGCTCCTCTGAATGCGTGTGGCTCCCACAACCCTTGCCTATACCTTTGACCCCTGGTGCTGCTTACTTTCTATCACAGTCCAGTGCCCATTATAATAATTATGATCTGTATTTTTCTATTTCCAATTCTTAGTGCTCTTTTGGTTTATCTAGGCACAATAACATGTTTGACATTTCATGACAGTACTCATATGCTAAGTGCTAGTGAGGACAATACAATTTGTGTTTGGGAATGTCGTACATGGGAATGCCTTAAAACATTGAAAGGTCACAGGTACTGTACATTGTGTAAGGCCATGATAATTCTAAATTTTGTAAATAATTGTTAAGTGACAAAACTGTGTGATAAATATAAAAAATGAACATAAGTCAAAGGGAAAAGGTTATTTATAACCTTTCTGAAGACCTGGATAAATTCATTTTTCTTTTTTTCTCATGAATGTGTAATACGATAGGAAAATACTGAGTTCCCCATGATAAATTTAAGTCCAGGCCTTCGTAGTCTGTGGACTTACCACTTAGCTACAGTGAACTTGATGTACAGACCTGAATGATAGCTTTCATTAGCAACCAAGCTCAAAATTTGCTATTTTTCTTGTTCTGTTTTCTTTTCCAAACCTTTCCTAAAGAACAGTCAATTCTGAAACTCTAAGGGCCAGGGCTCAACACTAACAGTAGCTAACTAGCCACAGACTAGTAGAAATTCAGTTTTGGCTAGTGGTTCTTTATTTCCATTTGCCAGTTTGGCATAATTTATCCTCATTAGCCATGATAGCTCTGTAGCAAAGCATGGTACAACTGTAAAGCAATGATTAATTGTGATTAGTATATACTTTTCCAAGGGGTCATGTAAATTCAGTTTCTGTGCATCCATCTGGAAGACTGGCACTCTCTGTTTCAAAAGACAAAACATTAAGGTACTGTATTTAACACTTTGTTTGGCTTATGAATTGCATCAAGATAAAAGCCACCTCTAAGTATACCAGTAGCTTTCAAGCAAGTCTACCAAGCTTTGGTAAGCTTTTGGTATCTCCAAAGCAACTTTCCTTTCTATCTTTTTAATTCAACCATTTCTCAAGTAAAGAGTCAAGGAAACATTACTAGAGATAAACAAATTTGTTATCATATTCCTTTGGTGCTGCTGATTTCATTTCAATCTGAATTTCAACTGGAAAACAGCCTTAGCCAATATTTTGATAAGACTGCTCAGTTTATTTAAACTAAAATATTGTACACCACTTTCTACTGATTAAACTACCTGAGTGTATAGTTTTTTTCATATTATGCATAGAGCTTCACCTTTTTTGGCATTTCACCTTTCCTAAAGATAATTTTATTCAAGCAAATTATGTTTTTCCAAACAGAACATGGAATCTTGTGACTGGAAAATCAGCATATGTTACCAATATCAAAGAAGGTAGGTTATATCTTATTCTTGTATTAGAACTCTACTTTCCCTTACTCTGTTAGTTACTTCAGGTGTATATATTTTTGTTTATTTATTTGTTTGTTTCATTTGACCCTAGCTGCCCTACTAGTTACTCTACTTTCCCTTACTCTGTTAGTTACTTGAGGTGTATATATTTTTGTTTATTTATTTGTTTGTTTCATTTGACCCTAGCTGCCCTACTAGTTACTCTACTTTCCCTTACTCTGTTAGTTACTTGAGGTGTATATATTTTTGTTTATTTATTTGTTTGTTTCATTTGACCCTAGCTGCCCTACTAGTTACTCTACTTTCTGTTACTCTGTTAGTTACTTGAGGTGTATATATTTTTGTTTATTTATTTGTTTGTTTCATTTGACCCTAGCTGCCCTACTAGTTACTCTACTTTCCATTACTCTGTTAGTTACTTCAGGTGTATATATTTTTATTTATTTATTTGTTTGTTTCATTTGACCACAGCTGCCCTACTAGTTACTCTACTTTCCGTTACTCTGTTAGTTACTTGAGGTGTATATATTTTTGTTTATTTATTTGTTTGTTTCATTTGACCCTAGCTGCCCTACTAGTTACTCTACTTTCCGTTACTCTGTTAGTTACTTGAGGTGTATATATTTTTGTTTATTTATTTGTTTGTTTCATTTGACCCTAGCTGCCCTACTAGTTACTCTACTTTCCGTTACTCTGTTAGTTACTTGAGGTGTATATATTTTTGTTTATTTATTTGTTTGTTTCATTTGACCCTAGCTGCCCTACTAGTTACTCTACTTTCCCTTACTCTGTTAGTTACTTCAGGTGTATATATTTTTGTTTATTTATTTGTTTGTTTCATTTGACCCTAGCTGCCCTACTAGTTACTCTACTTTCCGTTACTCTGTTAGTTACTTGAGGTGTATATATTTTTGTTTATTTATTTGTTTGTTTCATTTGACCCTAGCTGCCCTACTAGTTACTCTACTTTCCGTTACTCTGTTAGTTACTTGAGGTGTATATATTTTTGTTTATTTATTTGTTTGTTTCATTTGACCCTAGCTGCCCTACTAGTTACTCTACTTTCCCTTACTCTGTTAGTTACTTCAGGTGTATATATTTTTGTTTATTTATTTGTTTGTTTCATTTGACCCTAGCTGCCCTACTAGTTACTCTACTTTCCATTACTCTGTTAGTTACTTCAGGTGTATATATTTTTGTTTATTTATTTGTTTGTTTCATTTGACCCTAGCTGCCCTACTAGTTACTCTACTTTCCATTACTCTGTTAGTTACTTCAGGTGTATATATTTTTATTTATTTATTTGTTTGTTTCATTTGACCCTAGCTGCCCTACTAGTTACTCTACTTTCCGTTACTCTGTTAGTTACTTGAGGTGTATATATTTTTATTTATTTATTTGTTTGTTTCATTTGACCACAGCTGCCCTACTAGTTACTCTACTTTCCGTTACTCTGTTAGTTACTTGAGGTGTATATATTTTTGTTTATTTATTTGTTTGTTTCATTTGACCCTAGCTGCCCTACTAGTTACTCTACTTTCCGTTACTCTGTTAGTTACTTGAGGTGTATATATTTTTGTTTATTTATTTGTTTGTTTCATTTGACCCTAGCTGCCCTACTAGTTACTCTACTTTCCGTTACTCTGTTAGTTACTTGAGGTGTATATATTTTTGTTTATTTATTTGTTTGTTTCATTTGACCCTAGCTGCCCTACTAGTTACTCTACTTTCCCTTACTCTGTTAGTTACTTCAGGTGTATATATTTTTGTTTATTTATTTGTTTGTTTCATTTGACCCTAGCTGCCCTACTAGTTACTCTACTTTCCGTTACTCTGTTAGTTACTTGAGGTGTATATATTTTTGTTTATTTATTTGTTTGTTTCATTTGACCCTAGCTGCCCTACTAGTTACTCTACTTTCCCTTACTCTGTTAGTTACTTGAGGTGTATATATTTTTGTTTATTTATTTGTTTGTTTCATTTGACCCTAGCTGCCCTACTAGTTACTCTACTTTCCGTTACTCTGTTAGTTACTTGAGGTGTATATATTTTTGTTTATTTATTTGCTTGTTTCATTTGACCCCAGCTGCCATACTAGTTACTCTACTTTCCATTACTCTGTTAGTTACTTGAGGTGTATATATTTTTGTTTATTTATTTGTTTGTTTCATTTGACCCTAGCTGCCCTACTAATTACTCTACTTTCCCTTACTCTGTTAGTTACTTGAGGTGTATATATTTTTATTTATTTATTTGTTTGTTTCATTTGACCCTAGCTGCCCTACTAGTTACTCTACTTTCCGTTACTCTGTTAGTTACGTGAGGTGTATATATTTTTGTTTATTTATTTGTTTGTTTCATTTGACCCTAGCTGCCCTACTAGTTACTCTACTTTCCCTTACTCTGTTAGTTACTTGAGG
The DNA here is from genome assembly GCF_964205215.1 of Stylophora pistillata. Lineage (NCBI taxonomy): Eukaryota > Metazoa > Cnidaria > Anthozoa > Scleractinia > Pocilloporidae > Stylophora > Stylophora pistillata. Next base: position 30,921,936 of record NC_142527.1, on the reverse strand, counting down.
TGTATATATTTTTATTTATTTATTTGTTTGTTTCATTTGACCCTAGCTGCCCTACTAGTTACTCTACTTTCCCTTACTCTGTTAGTTACGTGAGGTGTATATATTTTTGTTTATTTATTTGTTTGTTTCATTTGACCCTAGCTGCCCTACTAGTTACTCTACTTTCCGTTACTCTGTTAGTTACTTGAGGTGTATATATTTTTGTTTATTTATTTGTTTGTTTCATTTGACCCTAGCTGCCCTACTAGTTACTCTACTTTCCGTTACTCTGTTAGTTACGTGAGGTGTATATATTTTTGTTTATTTATTTGTTTGTTTCATTTGACCCTAGCTGCCCTACTAGTTACTCTACTTTCCCTTACTCTGTTAGTTACTTGAGGTGTATATATTTTTGTTTATTTATTTGTTTGTTTCATTTGACCCTAGCTGCCCTACTAGTTAAGTGGTCCCCTGCAGGGGACAGCTATGCTGTGGCCATTGGAACAAAAGTAGTTGTTTACAAACTTGCTGTAAGTACACTCAGATGCTAAATATAGTTTGCAGTTCATTCAGGAAGCAACAAGCATGCATGTTTATTCAGACGCGGAAAGAAACTTTTGGATTTTGAAATGTGGTAAAGGCAGCAGTGATGAACACTCTAGTATTATTTAATATTGAATTGCTTCTATGCTATTTAATTATTTGGCCTAGTTTTTGAATGAGTTCCCAAAGCTCACTAGTCCTTTTTACAGTTGTGGGCTTGGTGGTCAAGCCTTTGAACAGGAGTGAGGCTTGGGGTGACCTTGTTATGATAGAGATGTTGCTGCTTTTCAAATGCAAATTACTTTGTTATCATGCTAACTAGATACAGGTCTCTATCACAACAGGGTCACCCTTAGCCTCACTCCTGTTCAAAGGCTTGGCCACCAAGCCCACAACTGTAAAAGGGACTATTGGTATTATGTCCTACCACAAAGTTGGAAACTGGCTCCGATTTAAATATCTTTGATTTTTCTGTGTTCCATTCTCATGAAAAATTTTGAACATTTTTCTTTACTTTGATCATATTTAGACGGCTGCCTTGTCCTTTACAATGGAGTTCTCCAGATATGTATTGGCTTTGGAGTTTCTATCGGTAAGAGAACAACATTTTGATGTGTTTGTAATGGCAGTTACATTATGTTCATCTTAAAGATCTGTAATGTACTTATTTCTGTGTGTTTTTTTTTTCCAACCACCTTAGGAAAATATCCTTGCTGCCGGTGGAGAATTTGAAGGGATAAGAATATTAGATATTGAAAGGGAAGAGTGTCTCCAGATAGTGAAAGGACATGAAAACAGGTGGGGAACTTAAATTATCCATGGAAAGAAAGAAAGGCAGGAAGAAAGACCATAACAATCTTGTCTGAGCAGTAGTTTCTGTTTTTAGGCTTAAGCCTTGTAACCCTGTTTCTTAACATTTGGGACCTGGGAGCTCTTTTTCATGATTGTCAATAACTATCCTTTTCTATGTTGTTCAATACTGGAAATTTAATGTTTCTTTCAGGCAGTCTTCAAAATTTGGTCATTTCTTATATTTCCTTTAAGTTTCTGCAAATGGTGAATTAAAATTGTAGGGGGAGTTAACTTGAAATTCATTTTTCTTTTTATTTGTTTAGTTCTGCACCAGGCAGTACCCTTTTTGCTTAAAATACCCTCCTCTTGACTCACTGTGTATAACCCAGGAAGTCTCTTCAAGAAGTGATTCTTTTTCAACTCCTCCGCATGAGTATGATTCTTCATCCACGTCACAGATGACCAAAATTATCTCCTCTTGGTTGTTTAACTGATTTAAATCAATTTAACAACCAAGAGGAGATAATTTTAAATTACTACCACGTTTCCCTTAAATTGCGTCTAAGGAAAGGTATAGAATTGCTAACGGAGTCTTTTTGATCAAGGATTGAACTAGGTACTACAATACCTGTGATAGCGCAGTAAATGTAATAATTTTTTAATTGGCGTCTTTCTAGGGTAAAAGATCTTTGCATGACAGACGATTTGCTGAAAGAGGAAACTGGGCGTTTGTTGTTGTTTTCTACATCATCCGATGGAGATTTAAGAGGCTGGACTTTCAACCCTAAGAACGTAAGAAGTGACCTTCTTTCAAGTGAATCTTAAAATCTCGTATATCCAATTGACTTTTTTTTTTCTCGCCATTTGTAAGTTTGAAGAAGATGCTAAGCTTGTAGCGAGATACCAAGTGCCTGGAAGACCGACATGCTTAACGGTCGTGGGCAGGCGATCGGTACCTGCTGCAGCAAAACCTGAGCTCGAGAAAAACGCTGTGGAGTCCGACCAACCTTTGAAGGATAAGAAGAAAATAGAGAAAGGAAAGAGTGAAAGAAGAACCACAAGTGTTTCAGGTATTTTGGTTCTTTGGCAAATCATAAGTAAGCGTTGAAGTTTTTAGAACAACCCGTAGCAGCTATTCTGAGACGATACCTTAAGACTAAAAACAAGTTTTTGAATAACACAGTTAGGATTCTCTTGGTACACTTTGCTAGATTTTCAAGACTGGCCCAACCCAGATTTTAAGTATGAAAAATACAGATTGTCGTTATTGTTGTTGTTATATATATATATGTAAATGTAAAAATGTCAAAAACCTTATCTTTGAATCGGAGAGTGCTCTACAATCATATGGAGCTTTGTAAACAATTATTTAGGAAAATAAATATATTTTTTTACTCTTTAGCCGACGAACCCAAAAAGAAAAAGAACAGAACAAAAAAAAAGAGAAAGTCCGCTAAGAAACGAGGGGATTCCAGTCTTAAAGTGACAGAACGAATGAGCGCCACTAAGGAACAAACTAAAGATGAAAGTGACTTGACGGAAGGAACTGAAAACGGACAAAACGACGATAGTAATGCTAGTGAGGAAGACGAATGAAAACAAAGAAAAGCGTCGAACCCACTTTACATTGACATACTCCCAGAGAAGCTTTGGATTCAGTAAAAGGCCGTGGACAAACACTTCTGCCCCTTATTGGTTCAGCTTACGATAAGTCCACATGGTAGTCCGGTTCAGATAAAGGGAGAGTGACTTTAAATTACGTGTTCAAGCGCGGAAACGTGCATGCAAGAGATTCGCCTTCTGTACGTCTCTCTGCGCTGCTGCCCTGGCTCACCTGTCTGAGTTCCTGTTTTCGAGGATGAGTCTGTATTGAGCTGAAAAGACTTTGACGCTCAGCCTATCAAAAAAGTACGATTAAGTGTGGTTTATATTTACTCAGTAAGCTCTCTAACCATTATGTAATAAGATCACTCTGAAGGGTGAAAAACTGAAATCCACTATGGTTAAGTCAAACGTTAAATATATAAAGGCAGGCGGGTAACGAAGATCAGCAAGAAGAGTAGCGCTTTAATTGATGGCTTGACCAGGTGCGTTTAGTGTTGTTCGTCCGTCATTCAAGGAAATGCCTTGTTCTATACTAAGCAGTGACTTATTGAAATGGAGATTTGCACCATGACTAGCTTAGCTTCGTGATAGAAACGAATAAACAAGCGTGCGTAGTAAGAGAGATTGTTCTCATAATGATATAATCGCCAAGGGGCTTTATCAACCGCGCAAGGAGAATGACAAGAAGCAAGTGTCATCTTTAGTCGCTTCGTGGTTCGCGTGAAATAGTTTTCCCACATTTGTTGTATGAAGATTACAAATAAATCAGTTTTCCCATATGTCATGTGGTATGAGATGCAGCGAACTAAACACCGATACAGTAATACTATTGCAGATCTCTGTTTCAACTTTGGACAGAAAATTGTTTTACAAAGTAAATTTTTTCAGACTGTCGTTCTTTCTTCCTCCTCGTCTATGAATCTCGTCTCTGAATCTCATTACTGAAGATCGTAACCTGTCAAGTATTTCTTATAGCCTGTTCGAGAGTCTTGGTCAGGGGAGAAAAGTGACATAGCGAAAGACGTTTAGCAGTTGTTAGGGGAAACGGAAATTCGCCTTCCCCACTTCTTTTCTTTTCTATACTAGATGAGAAGCTTTAACGGGTTGAGTTTCTTGCCCGGCATAAGTTGGTCGCCCTCTTTCCTGTTCCAAGCGGTAGCTATAGTTTCCCTTTTAGACCCCTTCATAAAGTACCAGAGCCCAATCAACTCAATAGTGTCCAAAGCGCAGGAATAGCGCTAGATATAGCATAGACTTCAAATGCTGTGCAACCCGGGAGGCCCAAAGGTTTCTCTTTCTTTTACCGAAACGAAAAAATTATCTGCAAACGAAAACGACATTGTGACGGTTACGTGGTCTCATAACAACTCGCCTAATCCCTAATCATACCATTTCTCTCCTTCCTTCCTTCCTACCTAATATTCCGATCCCTCAAACTTATTTTCCCAGAGTTCTTTGGTTCGTTTTCCTTGACGTGGCGTTCAAACCCAGACTCTTTTTGGTAGCCGCTGTTCTCTGACGTCCGCCATTATTGATATTTGGGGTAGATTCCGGTTACTATCAGGTGAATCATAGGCCATCTCGTCCTTTATGTAGCTGCTCTTGAGAAATATGGCATCCAGAAGGAATCATCTGTTATTTCTGTTTATTATTTTGAGCTTGGAGGCTATCACAGGGGATGAACATACGCATAAAGTACGTCAATATTGTTTATGTTTCAATGTTGATCTTTTCGCTTATATCCAACCACAGTTATTGCTATCTTTTCCATTCTGTTAATGTAAAGTATTACTGAGCTACTTCTCAACGTGTAAATTATTTTTAAGGGATGATTTTTCTTTTGTTAATGAGATCGATCTTATCTTCTGCTGTGGGAATATGCAATCGCTTACGAACGATTCAAATTTATGAGAAATTGACACATCAGCACACGAAGCCGTGTCTAGATATGCGTTGCATTTATCGTTGTTACGTTGGAAACAACCCATTCTAGCTAAGTAATGTGAATTAAAAACCTTTTTTGCAATACTTAACTCCATTTTACGAATACTGTAACTTTTGTGGAACATTGTTTGTTTACGGTCATATCCGTGCGATCTTCCTCTTGTTATTTGACTGTGTCGGTCTTCATATTTTGTCGTCTTTTGAACTGTTGTAATTATTACGATGCTATCAAAAGTTAAGGCTTAGTTTCAATCTCTCTATAACTTTGTGAAGGGTTTGACGAAACTTTAAAATCTTAATTAAGTGTACCTGTTAACTTAATGGTGTGAACAAATGATCTGTTCACTTGTCGCGAATTTACTTTTATATACCAAAATGAGAGAAAGGAATGCAGCACATAGCTTCTGAGTTTTTGCCCTCTTTAATTTAGACTGATATTTTTGCAACAGACTGAATGATAAGAGTAATTATAACATAACCAAAGTAAAGTGCGTGCTCTGATTGGTCAATTTAGCACCCCCCATTTGCCCATGGGTGTACGCTGCTGACGTGAGCATATGCAAAGACTAGTTTTCCACATGCGCTTGTTTTTTTCTGGTCACGTAAGATTTGTTAAATAAAAGGGAACTCTTTAGCTACAATGTGTCAATGTTATGTTATAAAACAAATGGTAAACACCACAGTGTACACTATTGAGTTATGGATGCACTTGGGAGGTTTGCTAAGCACTCAAGAAGCTAGAGTCGCTCTTGGCTATCGCCTCATACGACTCTTACACTTCTTTCGTGCTTAGCAAGCTCCTGCATGCATCTATAACTCAATAGTGTATGCTGTGGTGTTTACCATTTGTTAAGGAGTATGCATTGCAAGATTTTGTGCTTACTGACTGGGTGGGAGCGCTACATGGGAAAATCTTTGGTACCAGACCACGACAACAAGACTTTTCTGTGCTCGGTCCTTAGGTCATGCCTTTGAGCCAGACATTTTCCCTACCAGCTTGACCTAACTTAGGTGATAAGCATTTCATGATATGACTGCCGCACTGTTTCTTCCTTTCCTCTTGTGTTTTGTACCTTAAGGGCTGTCATGTAAAGGTTTTTCATAGTCCTGCTTGCACCATTGCTTGTCGGGATTTTTGCACTGTGATTTTTTATAAAAGTGCTGTGACTGGTCAGGTCATATGATAGATGAGGATATGGCTCAGGATTTAGGATCATACGTAGTGAGGTTTACTCCTGAAGTTGATGAATGCAGTAAATTTGAAGGTCTCTGAATTTCTTCAAGAACATTATTTGCAGTAAAAGATAGTCTATAAGATTTTAACTAAAATTTAGTTAGCTTGTGAACAAAACTATTACTTGAAATTGGCCATTGAAATTGGTGTTCAGTTCATTTGTAAATTACTTATAGTTTTGAATAATGATGTACTGCTCTGCTAGTTGGTATTTCTGTTGCAGTAGGATGTGTGGAAAATGACAAATTAAAATACTACAGGACTGTAATGCACAGCAGTATACATGGGGAAGCCACTTGCATTACAGTGCATTTTTTGCTGTGTTTTCCAATTGCAGTATGATGATGGGGAGGAGGTAGTGCTTTGGATGAACACAGTTGGTCCATACCACAACAGACAGGAAACATACACATATTTCTCGCTTCCATTTTGTAAAGGAACCAAGAAGGACATCAGTCATTATCATGAGACACTGGGTGAAGCAATTCAAGGAGTTGAGCTTGATTTCAGTGGAATTGATATTTCTTTTAAAGGTATGGTTTTGGATTTATTCAGTTTTGATTAGAACTCTTCCCTAGTAATTGTTTGGAACAGGAATTACTGTGAAATGAATGAAACTAGAGTGTGTGCTTGCAAGTTTTCCACACTAGTTTGTTGAACAGTACTACAGTGTGCTGCTGAGTGAAACAAACTTTAGAAAAATTATTTCAAACTAGTCTAATTTGTGTTTTGTTTTTTTACAGACTTAAATGATATTTGTTGATCAAATAAAAACATTTCAAACTGTTTGAAAACACTTTAATTAGTTATTCATGATTTGTCTAAACCCATGTAAACAATACTTAATCACACCTAAACAAAAACAAAAAAACAGAAGTTAATGCAAAGAAAAATTAGAACTTGCTCTTTTATCCCACTGCTTCCAACTACCACCTGTACTTTATTATTACTGTACTAATTCTTGAGCTTTACCTTTTTTTTTTTTGGTAGTCAATGTACCACAATTAGAGTATTGTACTTTGGACCTGAGTCAGGATAATCATGATGCATTGGTGTATGCTGTAAAGAATCATTATTGGTATCAAATGTATATAGGTAGGTTTGCATATCATACTCCCTAGTCTTGCTTTTATTCTCAGTGATCACCCATGATGCTTGTGAGTTGCATCTAATAGAAAGTTTACAGGGCTCCAAAGGAGTAATTAAATTTATTTTTCTTTATTTGTTTTCTTGCAGATGATTTGCCAATTTGGGGTAAGTATAGCAGTTTGAAATACTGTTGACCAGCATTATCCTGAAACAAACTTTTCTTTCTTTGGTTCAACTTTCTGCAAGAGATTTCCCAGGAGTACAGCTGTAGATGTTGATAATTTTCCATATATCGTCTGGAAAAGGTCACCAATAATACTTAACCAAAATTTTAAATAGTCTTATTTTTAAAAAAGTAGAATATCAGTAAGAAATATACTCAACATGCCGCTACATACACATAAAGTAATGTTCAAGGAATTCTTACCCTTGGTCTATTAGTTTGTTGTCCTGATAGATTTTTACAGAATAAAAAATGCATGTTCATTGTGACATGGTATCTCTTGCCTCCATTCTCTCCAGGAATTGTTGGGGAAATTGGTGAAAGTAAAGATGAGTTCTATATTTGGACACACAAGAAGCTTGATATTGCCTACAATGGCTACCAGATTGTAGATGTGAGCTTAACAAGTGAATCCAAAGCAAAACTTGTTCCTAACTCAAAACTAAGCTTCACTTATGAGGTAAATAACTTTTATTAATTCAATTATAGTTAATTGAATTATATTAATGCACTGTCGTAAAACTAATGTAGTTTTAAAGTTGTCACACAACCGAGGTGTTCTGTGGAGATGGGAATAGAAAAAGTAAATTATGAACATTACGTGTATGTTAATGTACATGTAAATTATGTGGCCTCTAATTATGCAGGCTGCTACTTCTCAATTTCCTCTTGTACACTTCCAGTCTTAGTGCAAGAATAAAGGTTTGTAAAAGATTTTGAAAACAAGGTGAAGTTAGTTTCTGATATTTTAATACTTAACTACAGTATTCTGTTGTTTTGTAGGTAAAGTGGACAGAATCCAAGACACCTTTTGAAAAGAGATATGAAAAATACCTTGATCCCAGTTTCTTCCAGCACCGAGTAAGACTCCTTGCATACTCTGACATTTGATAGTCATGTAAAATGAATTTTTAATTTTACTCATAGTCAAATTGCTGTTTATTTTTAGATCCATTGGTTTTCAATCTTTAATTCCTTTATGATGGTAATTTTCCTGGTTGGTCTTGTCTCCATGATTCTGATGAGAACTTTGAGGAAAGATTATGCAAGATACAGCAAAGATGATGATCTTGATGACATGGTAAGAATGTCGCTCTGTTGGTAATGTATTGGTCTCTTGCAACAGTGTTTGGGAGGATTGAGTAGGGTATAGAAGAACACGCCAATTTAATGGAAGTTGTGTGTGTTAAAATAAAAACCTACTTGTAATTGCATGTGTTGTGCTTGTGGTTGTCCAGGAAAGAGACCTCGGAGATGAATATGGATGGAAGCAGGTTCATGGAGATGTGTTCAGGCCTGCCTCGCATCGAGTGATGTTCACTAGCTTAATTGGCACAGGATATCACCTCTCTAGTGTTGCTGCCTTTGTCATCATGTTCACCATCATGGGAGACCTGTATACCACGTAAGCTATGTTAATTTACATATAATCAGACAATGCATGGGCAAAATCAAGAAAAAGATGATTTTTGGTTCCCTTTGGTTTGGCTCATTGTCAACAAGGAAACTAGCATAGTTCACTTAAAAATTTTTACCATGGCAAGTGTTTGGAAGGGTTCTAGTATAGTTGTGGAGTGAAGTTTAAGTAACTTGCCGCTCAGTGGTAGAGCAAATTTGGACTTCAAAATCCCAAGTGCTCGTGTTTGCTTCCTTGTGAAGGACTCGTTTTTTTCTTCTGACCTACCCTTGTTGCAAAAAAATAAGGCCATTCTTCACACATGTAAAAGTTTTTTCCCTTGGCAAATTCCCATTCCAACTAAATGGAGACTTTGTGAGGATGATTTTTTGCTAGAAATTGCTAAAGGCCTTAAGGGGAATTTTACGTAAACAAGTTTTATGTTACAATGTAACTTATGTGTAGAATTTTGAATTTTTCCAGGCGTGGATCCATTCTTAGCACTACAATATTTGTCTATGCAGCAACAGCCCCGGTTAATGGATTTATGGGAGGCAGTCTTTACGCCAGGCAAGGAGGTCTGTATGACAAGTTAGATGTCTCACCTAGATAACATAATGACTGTTAAGTTTTGTTGAAATAAGTGGAACAACATATATATGTATTGTTTTGCCACAGGGAGACAATGGATAAAACAAATGGTGCTGAGTGCTGTTTTGTTCCCTCTCCTGGTTTGCGGCACAGCTTTTATGATTAATTTCATTGCCATTTATTATCATGCATCTAGAGCCATCCCATTTGCTACAATGGTGAGTTGAAAAAATTTCACTTGGAAGTATTTGTGACGTAAATGGCTAATTTTTACAACAGCATTCCAAGCAAGTAATAGCATGGCAAATTACACACCTAAAAGGGAAATAGGTTTTTTTTTAATTAATTTAATTTTCTACTACATTTTATATAATTTTATTTATATAATTTTATAATTTTGGATATATTTCTTTTGTTATTCAATTGTAGAAATTGAACAGGCTTGCTTGTAAATAAGTTTTATTCTCAAAAGTGTGATGTAAGTTCATCATCAGCAAACAAGATCTGTATGAATGCCTTATCTATTCCTCTAGCCTTTTTAAAACTTGCTAGTTTATAAATTATTTGTATAAATCTGCAAGCCACATATTTTCTACCTGTTCAACGGTGTTTTTTTGCTCCATCATCAGCCTATTTCAGGCTGTTAGTCATGACAGACAAGTGAAATAGTGGTTCAAACAACTCTTTACAGTTGTCAGGGAAACAATAAACAGAGCATTGCTCAGGTTTTTTTTTTTTTTTTTTTGTTACATTTGTAGTTTTTTAGTTCTTGTTGGTTTATGATTTGTAGGTTGCTGTAACAAGCATTGTCATCTTTGTGATTCTGCCATTAACCTTGGTGGGAACTGTGTTGGGGAGAAATTTGTATGGTGCTCCAAATGTTCCTTGTAGAGTGAACACAGTTCCCAGACCTATTCCAGAGAAGAAATGGTGAGATATTACAATGTAGTATTCCCTTAGAGAGTCACCCCGTCCACTCTCCGCATTGAAGAGAGAAACTTACTTGTAGTTGCAACAGAAGCAAAAAGCAAAAACCCAACAGGAACTAGCTGGTGTGTAATACATATTGCCAGACATAATTATCTGTATTGCTGAGAAGCAGGTGTCTTATCAAGGCAATATTCCTTGGTTGTCAATTTTCTGAATTCTCATTAAAGTGAAAGTTGTAATTGTTTTTTGGTTTCTTTTAGGTTCATGGAGCCTCTGGTGATCATAATTCTTGGGGGAGTTTTACCATTTGGATCAATATTCATTGAAATGTTAGTCACTGAGCTTGCACTAAAATTTCACACATAGATTAATGCATGTATTTCGACGCATTACGGTAAAGTCCAGGCTGAAGCCTCGGCCAGGATCCATTAGCATGTTAGACAAGTTTCTCTCACATTACCATCCTAGTAGCCTGAGAGAGGCTGACTTGCCTTTCCAGTGGAAGAAGCGGTACTCTTCAAGGGATGAACAGTTGGCCATCATTCCCAATACTCGCATAACCAGACGTGATATTGCAAGGAGAATGTCAGTCTTTGGAATGAAAGGGTTAGCTCCTACGTATAGAGGAAAGGGGATTTGTAGGCGTTGAACTCCAAGAGACACCAAGATCTGTGGCTCCAACAAATCAGGGCTTTCACACTAGACTGATATAATTTTGGCTTCTTTTGTATGTAATTAATTTCTTTTGTGTTTTTACCTGTAGGTACTTCATATTTACGTCCTTCTGGGCATACAAGATTTACTACGTGTTTGGATTTATGTTTCTGGTGTTTGTGATTCTGGCCATTGTAACAGTCTGTGTTACTATCGTGTGCACTTATTTCCTTTTAAACGCTGAAGATTACAGATGGCAGTGGACAGCGTTTTTGTCCGCTGCCTCCACGGCTGGTTACGTTTACCTTTACTCGTTATATTACTTCTTCTTCAAGACCAAGTAAGCAACAAGTTGTTGTTGTTATTGTTGTTTGTGTGTGTGTTTTAAATCCTATTCCCACTTCGTCATTTGCATACTCGAGATCGTGAAAAGATGAAAACCATTCACTTTGCGAAATAATCCTGCTTTTGTTGTGATTTTCAGAATGTACGGCTTATTCCAGACAACGTTTTACTTTGGTTACATGGCTCTCTTCAGTATTGGTCTCGGGATCATGTGCGGTAAGCTTTTTTCGTGACTGCTAGCATTAAAACGTATTGATATTGTTAGGAGAAGTTACATGTTTATCACTTTTGGTAAATACAATTTTTCTCTGTGTTCAACAGGCACATTTGGGTATGCCGGGGCAAGTGCTTTCGTCAAGAAGATTTATTCTACGGTAAAAATAGATTGACGAGAAGGAAACCTATCAGAAATGTCGCTCTTGGTCCGATGGCTGTTTTTAAAACAATACCGAACAATAATCTTTGTATTTATAGGTATAAAAAAGTTTCGTGCGTATGTTGAAACGCGTCGAGCAAAGAGATACTATCGCTCCGTTCTCAAATTTCCTTTAAAACTGCGCATGATAGGAATTGTTCAACTTGAACTAGTGCTAGACTTCCTTGAAGTTGTTCAAACCTTCCTTGAGCAGACATTCTCGGAACAGGATGACTTTGTGGTTTAAGACTTAAAAGGGTACACAGCTGGGTGTGGGTCGTTAAGACAACTGAAAAACACTGGAAACCTGTAATAAGTCAACAGAATGGGGAAATCAGTCCATCAGTTTCATATATGAAGAAACAGCGAAATTCATCTATTTTGCCAGGCAAATGGGGTTGACAACATTTTTTTGTTTTATTGGTGCATTTTAAAATAGACTTATAGAGGTAAACCTATTCCCATAACGAGTCGAACCCTCAAGGAAGGTTCGCTTGTAGAGTTCGTCCAAGGGGGTCCACTAGCGTCAGGCTAGAGTCAGACAACATTAACACTTGGCACATGACGACTTAAAAGGTAATCTTAGCAGTGTGCACGTGGCGACACAATTTTCCTTCAGTTTTTAACGAATGGTAAACACCACAGCGTATGCTATTGAGTTATGGATGCACGCGGGAGGTTGCTAAGCACGAAAGAAGCGTAAGAGTCGCTCGAGGCGATAGCCGAGAGCGACTCTAGCTTCTTGAGTGCTTAGCAAACCTCCCAGGTGCATCCATAACTCAATAGTGTACGCTGTGGTGTTTACCATTTGTTTTATAACGTAACATTGATACATTGTAGCTAAAGAGTTCCCTTTTATGTAACAAATCTTACGTGACCAGAAAAAACAAGCGCGCGCGGAAAAAATAGTCTTTGCATTTGCTCATGTCAGCAGCGTACACCCATGGGCAAATGGGGGACGCTAAATTGACCAATCAGAGCGCGCGCTTTACTTTGGTTATGTTTTTAAATCTGTTATGTCCCAATTGAGTAAAGGTCTGAGAGGCAGTGTGCAGCTTTTTAGGCTAATGAACGAGGGAGCTTTTAATGAAACTATCGTTGTACGGTAAATAACTCTAAACGGTATTGGTTGTCATCCAAGCGGAAAAACTGACTCGAACAGATGCTGATATTGAATTTGTTGAGCGAGAACTTGTCGAAACGGTCGTGGTATCAAATGAAATAAAAAGGCGTCTTGCACCACAATTAGTTGTGCAATACACAAAGTTGTTGGTAGCGCTACGATAGTGCAGGAGAGAGGTTGGACTGTAGCGCTTGGCCTGCAATGTCCAGAAGTACAGTTATGGCACGGCTTTATCGGTATTCAAATTCTTTCTTTGTAAAAATAGATTTGTTGATGTTTCTTAGGTAAGTTTATAGCAGTGCGTGTTAATTGTTCCTTTTTATCTGTGGTATTCAAAGTAAGTGTTTGTTATGAGGAAGTCATTCACTCGCAAAATGTAGGGGTAGGGTAACATAATTATTTCCTCTTTTATCGTGGTCTGTTAGTTTGCTGATGGTGAAACCTCCAGGCATTGGAGAATATAGCTTATAGTTTGAGCGACATTTGTTCCCTCTAGACAAATTAAGCTGGCGTCTTAAAAAGTTACCAAGTTAAGGGTGACTAAATCACTGTACTATTTGTTTATGTACTTCAACAGAGTCGGAAAACAAGTTACGATTTCACATGCTCTTAATGTGAATTTGGCTACATTTAGAATAGATTTTACAACAGAATAACCTTTTGCGAATTTTAGAATACATCCGTCAGCTGTCCCTCTAAAGAACTCGTATGTATATTTTCCCATGGAATATCGGAAGAAAGGTTAATATACTAAACTATTCGATTAAACAAAAGTATCCCAAGCTCATTATGGTTATCAGCGTATCTTATCGCAAAGTACTTCATAAATCTGATAAACGTTTATTGAAGTACTTAAACTCTTTCGCTACCTAGTACAGAAAAATGTGGCGAGAGTCGTAACATATAGTAGTCTTAATTCACAGTTTTAACAGACAACCAGTAAGACTCCACTACTTATGGTGATTTTTTAACGCGGGGTACTTACCCCTCCTCCCTAGGAGTTCCTCACTTTACCGCAGGGGTACCACCCCGTCCCTTCTCTCCCTCAGGGTAGCCTTGTTTACGTAATCGCATTTTATTTGCTATTAAGCAAAGTCACTAGCGACCGGTGACTGAAATTCCATAAAAGTAATAGGTCTTTCTGCCGAAGGATGTACCTATCAATAGCGAGAAGTTTTTTCTTTCTAAAACGAAATATGATAAATTAGGCTCAGATTGAGAAACTATCAACCTTTATTCAGATTGAGATTATCCGGTATTGAGTATGGGTAACTGAACAAAATCTTTAGTCGACGTAATATCTAAAGATATTTTAAAAGTCTTTCCAAGTAAGTTTGCTCACTTTAACACCAGTAAAATGTTCAAAATGCAGTTGTATCATTTGGATTTGCTGTCACTGATTTTTGCTGTGATTCGCTATATTTCAAAAGAAAGAGGAACAACGTTGTCCATGTTACTTGAGCTAGCGGAAGAAAATCATCCATTTCCTGGTTGCAAGCCGTTTTCTACAGCCGCATCAATGAGTTTCATCACAGTCGTCACACCATGAGCTAATCATACTTCAGACCATGTGTTTGAGACAAAAAAAGCGCGGGTTGGATTTGGTTTACAATTCCCGTCAACAACGAATGAAATGTGAGAGAGCCTGGGCGAAACTGCCCGGCTATGTAATATAATTTGATCTACAAACCTCATGATGACGCGTAGAACGTGCTCGGCAGGTTTGGGTGGGTTGTAATAAAAGCTTGGACATATCCCTGGGAAGGGACATTTCCGTAACGTAGCAACCTCTCAAAAATTTCCCTCGGTTGCCTTTTATTCATAAAGAACGAAATAAAACATTGATTGTTGGGATGAAAACACTCAACACTTTTTTAAATATATAATTTCCTTGATTTTAAAATTATCAATGATGGTCGTTTCTGGATTTGTCTCAGCTTAGTCTAAACAAAGACAGGGGCCTGGGCCTGTAATGGTGATTCACTCGGATAAAATTACACAGAACGTTCCTTTGATAACTTCCTACTCTCCTGTGCCGGCCGGTTAGCAATAATCGAGTTGCAGCTAGCGACAAGTGCAAGTAGATTCCAACCCAGTTCCCCCTCTGTACTTCGTGTGTTAGTCCTCTCTGCAAGTGATATTCCCGCCCGCTATGCTAACTAAAAGTTTCTCGGCTAGACTGCATGCCGCGCGAGCGTAATTTTGCCTAACGAACGCGAAGTAGTTCTCCTGAGTAGTCCTGCTTGCAACTCGGGCTTTCAAACTACAGGAAGGCTAGAAAGCAAAAGACATTGCCCTGGTGAACAAACATTGCGGCCCGGTAAATGATCGTTAGCACCCTTGATAATAAACTATTCCACGGTAAACATTAACTGTAAGGTACCACTAGTTTTAGTCATTCTTGCAGTCTTGAGTTCGTAGCGGAATATTAATTGTTTTAAAATGTGAAATAAAAATGACCCACCGAGAAGAAAGGGAAAGCGGCTTGATCAATATAAGACGAGTTTCTCGCGAGTTGTCAGTCAAATGAACGCCACCAGCCGATGCTCCTCGTATTTTCATTGGCTGCCATATCTTTTTTGTCCCAGGGGGGTCGAGACAATCAACACTTATTAAAATAACATTTATTAGCAAAAACCTTTGCTAGTATGGATAACAATATAAAAACGTTTGTGCATCTCCGTGCAAGCTTAGAAATATAGAGCACTTTCTTCCAAATTTGTAAATGTGAATCATCAAAGGTTTCTACAGACCATGCATAGATACCTTGCGATCATGGCATAAATCATTGATGAAGTGTAAACTTCTAAACTGTGGCCGTAAACAACCCTAACTGCTATTATCCTAGAATGTATCAAAACAGAAAAGAGCAATGGAAAAAATTTAAGAAAATATCTGTTTTTAAAAAGCGGTATTTTCTTCAGAAGTCGAAATTTAAAATTGATTTTTAAAACATTTTGTCATTATAATTGATGGTAGCACGCAACACAAGGAGATTCAATTTTTACAAAATCGTAATTAAACACTATTTAAATTTCAACTCTGGAAGCTTCTTGACAAGAGGATTGCCGCTAATTTAAAATTTAAAGATCATGAATATTCCAATTTCAGAACAGTCAGTGATGAAAGTTTATTATCTTTGAGCACTCATCGCTTCTCTCACTCGCATTCAATAAAGAGAGCAAAGTAAAAAAGAAATGTCAAATAAATTTCCGATCATAAATTGAAGTTTTAACACGTTCTGGGATAATAATAAAAAATGTACATATACATTAGCCATCGCGCTAACTAATTTATACCAAAACAAAAGGGTTAACTTAAGCCAAAATGTTGCGACACGTGTACTTTCGCGCTCCAATAAGAAACATCCCTTTCCCACCGTTATTGAATTTAAGATCTCTTCAAATACACAGCCATTCAAATTTATTTTCTGTCTGCGTGCGGTTGAACTGGATGTTGTAATCGTCGCTCAGACAACGGATTTACTCGAATTTAAAAGCAAGCATTCACAAACGTTTTTGCCGAAATTTTCAATGACACTTCAAGTTTTCGTCACGCTAATCCACTAACGGTTTCGAAGTTTAAGTTTTGTTATTCCATTTAATTTTTTTATCCTGTTGTTTTCATCCCGCAAATTGCATTTTCAATGGGAGTCGATGACGCTTTTCTTGAAGCTGGAAAGAAGCCTGGCTTGGAAATATGGAGAATAGAGGTTAGTCGTAGCTATCTTAACGTTCAGCCGCAAATGATTTATAAATACATTTTTTTTTTTTTTGCTTGTTAAAAGTCATTTCTAAGATACATAAATGGATCTGCTGTGAACGTAATTTTCCAAGCGGCTTTATGATAACAGCCAGCGAACTTTCGATTCAAATCCGCTCGAGTCTAAACATCATACGACAACTAGTATCAAGTGCTAAATTATTTTCGGAAGCGAAATAATCTCAGTGCCATCATGATATGTATTCTATTTATTCGTATTTTATAAAACAGCTTTTAGTTATTTAAAATGGCCATCAGGTCTGACCCTGACGCGCGAACAACGAACTGTAATTTTACGAGCTACTTCGTAATTTGAATCACAATTACCAGGAGATTCGTTTTCACGTGCTTACAGTGCGTTGATATATAAAAACGACGAGTGGCAAGTATTCTTTTTCACACTGGCTCTAGCTAGATTAAAAAATAGGATTGCCTCCAGGTTTTTCTTCCCAAAAAAACAATATCATGATGCCCGAAATAAGATTGTAGCCAAACAATAACAAAAGCTAATGACATTTTCTTTTTATGTGCTATTAGAAGCGGGTTCTTACAAAATCAGTACTCCAAAGATGAGCCGCTCAGGTTATGAAAAAATGCGCACAGGAAGTTTGTATATCAATTTGCACACGGCGCTGTTTGCATATTGCATTCAGAGTGTTGTTGTCGAGTAGTGGCTTTATCCTTACTTTAGTTGCCATGTATGAATGCTCAACAGGTGCTTGGACAAGAAGAGAGACTCGATATTCAGGTGTTAGGCACCAATGAACCACCTAGAGTTTGTTTATAATTCTAAAGACATAAAACGGGCTACCTTTAATGTGTGGAACATTAAATATTTATGATTCTCATTACAAAAGAGGAGTGTTTTTCCCAACATGTCACAAATGATAGTTAAGTTACACCTTTGAACTGTTTCGAAGAAGAGCGTTGATTTTTGCCAAAAGCTATCGATCACCCTCCCTGTTATTGGTGTTATTGGTTCAACACGGCAATAACCCCAAGCTTAACTTTATATGGCGATTAAAATTAAGAAGGAACCCTGGGAAATCCTGTGGCTCAGTCAAATACTCAGGCTCTACATTTTTCTTTGCTGCATCCTCTCGCATTGAGCGTTCTGGATCGGGAAAATAGTTATAAAACTGAAACGCGAACACCGCCCAAGAGGTTCTCTTTAAATTGATATATGCAGTCGGAAGTAACCTGTCTACGGTGAATCTCGAAGTTTCTCTTAACATCTAGCTCTTGTTTTCAACCTGTGAAAGATTAACAAATATAAAACAGAGCAAGTTACGGGCCTGTAGCTTCACCCAGACAATAAGGCATTACGAAGGGTGGACACCTGTAATTATAATTTTGTCGTGTCATTAAGATATTTGCATCCCCAAGCAACCTTTCCTAGAAATTTTGCGAGCTACCAAGGCGTGTTTATTTCTCATCCACAATATCAGTAAAAATGTCGATTAGATAAACGGCTTTTACGTGTGTTTGACATCATTTCTTATTTTGACTATAAACTTGAACAATTTAGAAATTTTATTGCTCTAAAACTGAGAGATGACGCTGTAAAGAGATTTATGAAGGCGTCCTCACTCGTGTTGTTCCCTTGCTCAGACTCCGGATCCAGACACGCGTATTTCACAATTTTACCCTCGTGTAGCCATGTAATAGGAAACGGCTGGAGAGTTCTCGAAATCGATATTTTATCGTACATTGTGTATAGAAACTTGTCCTGATGTCAACATAATTTCGAATGAGATTTCTAGAAAACGACAGATGCTGCGTTTCCAGAGCACCAAATATGCGTTATCATCGTCTGGTAAGAAAAATAAGTAAGCATGAGGGTGAAAAAGGAATATAATTCAAAATTTCTTGTAAATATCTCCTCACCAAGTACCCTGCTTTAGATTCTGGTATTTTTTCTTTAACTCCTGATCTATTTCAGTTGCCGCTTCTCCACTCCCCCTCCAACTGTTCCCATCTTATAGCACGTGAGGTAGCATGGTCAAAGTCAAACTTAGTTGACCGTTTGATCAAGTCTTGATCGTGAAACTACCATATGCGATAGTGGAAACGATATCGCTAGCTTCAAAAGGCCACTTTATGATTCTGTTTAACAAATGGTAAACACCACAGCGTACACTATTGAGTTATGGATGCACTTGGGAGGTTGCTAAGCACGAAAGAAGCGTAAGAGTCGCTCGAGGCGATAGCCGAGAGCGACTCTAGCTTCTTGAGTAATAACATAACATTGATACATTGTAGCTAAAGAGTTCCCTTTTATTTAACAAATCTTACGCGACCAGAAAAAACAAGCTCGCGCGGAAAAATAGTCTTTGCATTTGCTCACGTCAGCAGCGTACACCCATGGGCAAATGGGGGACGCTAAATTGACCAATCAGAGCGCGCGCTTTACTTTGGTTATGTTATATAATTATTTTGACCATTTTCTCATAGAAACTAAAAGTTGTTGCTCAAGGTACTGAAACCTACGGCACCTTCTATGGAGGGGACTCTTACATCTGTCTATCGGTGAGTTGAGACCCTGCGTTGGCTGATAAAAGTCTTCTCCGATCTGACTCAGCAATCAAGCTTCTCGTAATTTTCTTAATATACCGCCATTTTATTCAACTCCCTATAAGTTGATTTTTAACAGTTTCTTTTGTACTCATGTTTATTTTGTTTAGACCAGAAAAGTTGAATCTCATTTAGAATGGGATATACATTTCTGGCTCGGCACTAAAACATCTCAGGTATTTTGGTTTCATTTGTTATTTTGGTTTATGACAATTCACGCATCATTTTGTTTTCTAAACATTAAGGAACCGCTGAAACGTATACATATTCAGTCTTGGCTGACGAAAGAACAATGTTTTCAGTTTTTAAGGCTCAATTTTTTTTTATTACATTTCCTTTTATAATATTTTTTCATTCAAATATCGTTATCAAAGCTCTGAACAACGTTCGTTTTCATGGGGCCACCCCGTTCGTAGTTATCTACTCGAGTTCGCTGACTTGTTCAACGGTAGCTACGATCCGTATTTTTCTGCGGGAGATCACTCTGATACGTTCGCCTTTCAGCTTTTTCTTTTTTTTTTTTTTTTCATTTTTTCCTTAATTTCCTTGTTATTTCTGGATTAAATTTCTGCTGTATAACGCCATTATGAGCCTATTACACTACACTCCTAACCATACCACACAGAATTAATAACTTTACAAGCTCTACGTAAACTCTGATTATTGTTTGGAGTTACAATTCTATCCCAGCGTGTTTAGTCTCAGTTTCTCGCAACACGGGGCAGGTAAATCGTGCGAGAAAAGCGCGGTTCCTGAGACCTGTTTTTTTTTTATATACATACAGGACGAGCAAGGTGTTGCAGCTTATAAAACAGTAGAACTAGATGATCATCTGGGGGGCGGCCCAGTACAATACAGAGAGGTACAGAAACCTTGATATCAACACTCAGTGTAGTCAGTGTTGCGTATAAATTCATTTTTGTTCGAGAGGTACTGAAAGTGTCTGTCACGGAGGCCGCGTCCACATACATAGTCTGAGCTTAGGAATTGTCAGATCGGAAGAGGTCAAGCTGGTCTTCCGCGGATTTACGATTATAAGCCAACTTAGTAAAGTTTAAATTTCAATGTTGCATCTTTTCACGAAAGCTGTGTTTTTAACATTTGTGTAAACCGTAAGGCTAAATCATTTTCGTTCTGATTACCTCTAAAGGTTCAAGATCATGAATCAAGAAAATTTCTATCCTATTTTCCCAAGGGTATAAGGTAAGTTTACGATTGACCTGTCATCGAGGCAAACCCCAAAGCATTAGTTCTTTCCCTTTTAAGAAACAGTGCTTCATCAAAGGATGTTTGGAGTTCACAAAGGTATTAACAATTTTAAGTACCTAGCTAGGCCTCTGCCTCTCTAAGGAACTGCCGGCTCTGCCGACCACAATTAAGTCACGTGCATGAAAATTGCCTAAGTTTAAAGTTTCGAAGGAGAGTGAGGTTGGAAGCATGGTGACGTCACGCTGAATGACAGGCTCTCTTCTTGACTGACAGATACCTGGAAGGAGGTGTAGATTCTGGTTTCAGGAAAGTACAGCGCGGTGTGTACGAGAAAAGACTCTTTCAGATCAAGGGAAAGAGAAACGTGCGAGTGTCACAGGTCAGGGATAGAAATGTCTTTGTTTCCACCCAATTTAACCCCTTTTATTGTTGGTTATCCCTGCTGGGTTTTCTAAGTGTGATTGTGCATGCGAAGCCCTATCAACATGAATATTTGGTTAACTGTAGACGTAGACAAAGGTTATCATAGCAATTAAAAGGGAAAGTCTAGAAAAAAGATTATTTTGGTGATCACTCGTTGAACTAAGAGAGAAGTAAATTGTTTTTTCGTCACGTTATTTAGTCATAGCCTTAAAGAGTCATTTCTGTGTCGTTAACGTCTTTTCCGGAGATGGATCTTAAAATAAATGTCTCTGTTGTTTACATTTTAAAACGTAGGTGGAGATGCATTACACGTCATTAAATAAAGGAGATGTTTTTATTCTGGATGAAGGGATGACCATTCACTGCTGGAACGGATCACAATGCAGCAGAACAGAACGAATGAAGGTCACAATAGGAACAACCATTTTTTGTGCGTTCATGAAACTCACCTTCTTTGTTTTCATGCTGAATAATTAATAACCGCTAAATATTCATTTGCTTTTGTAAGGGAATTGAAGTAGCCAGACGCATAAGAGATGAGGAGAGAGGAGGAAAAGCCAAGCTTGTCATTATCGGTAAAATGCTAAAATGCACCACGCCTCCAGTTTTAATCAAATTGTATAAATCGTTAGTTATGTCGCCTCCAGAAAACGACGTCTTCAATTTGTGCTCATTTTTGTTGGAGAAGAACGTGAGGCCAACAAAAAGCCTAATATTTCTAACCTGAGCTTATGGCAATGTTCACAGGAGACATTGATATTTCAAACCTCCTGTAAGGGTATTTTTAACTGGTTTTACGCTCTGATTTCCCAGATGAAAACAAAGATCACCGGGACGAAAACAACTTTTTCCAAGCCCTCGGGTCACGTGGTGAAATAAAAGAAGCTTCTGAAGGAGGCGATGACGTAGCGTTTGAGAAGAACAGTCAGACAAGTGTCACATTGTACAGGTATCCTACCTTAAAACTTTTATTTCGATGATTTAAAAACAAGTTCGGATGAGGTGTCAAAAAACCTCTAAGCCAAGGAAGCGTACTAGCCCAACAGACTCAAATGGATTTGATAACATCTGAAAACAAGTAAGGCAAACTGACTCAAGCGCGGGAAAACACGGATGACGAAGTCTAGGGTCTAACTCTGATTGGCTGATAGGGTGGCGTGAATTCATCATCATCATCATCATCATCATCAATCCTTTTCATGCCTCGTGGCACATAGGGCCTTCGCAGAGCTTTTCCACTCCTCTCAATTGGTTGCTGCGGTCCGCACCCCCTCCCATGACCTCCAGTCTGCCTCTTGCCTTTCTTTCTCTACTGTACGTCTCCAAGTGGTTTTCGGTCTTCCCCTTCTCCTTTTACCCTCTGGCGCTCAGCTCATAGCAACACTGCAATCATCATTACGGTCTTTCTTAAGCATATGACCAATCATTTTCCATCTACGAGACATCACCTCCGCACTCAGTGGCTTCATGCCTGCCCTTTCCAGTAGCTCTTTGGTGCTGACATGGTCTTGCCATCGGATTCCGAGGATCCTTCGTAGGCACCTATTATGGGATACATTCATTGCTTTATCATCTCCTTTCTTCATCTTCCATGTCTCAGATCCATAGAGTAACACTGGCACTACTAGAGTTTTATACAGCCTCAGTTTTGTTTTCCTCAAGATGTTATTAGAGATCCAGATCTTCTTTAATTTCTTAAAGACACCTCTGGCTTTTGATAACCTGTTCTTCAAGTCCTTTATACCACCACCCTCTGTACAAACTTTGGCCCCCAAGTACACGAACTCATCGACATCTTCAATATCCTGTCTATTGATTATGATCTTTTCTTGGTTCTTTGCATTGATCCTCATGGCTTTTGTCTCTTCTTTGTTGATTTTGAGTCCCACCCATTCATCCAGCCTTGTTGTTTTATCCTGAATCTGCTGCTTGGTAGACGAGAGCAGGACTATATCGTCCGCAAAGTCCAAGTCGTCCAGTTTTGAAGTAAACTTTCATCTAATATCATTTTCACCACTACCAACTGCTCTTCGCATTACCCAATCCAGAACAATCAAGAACAAAAATCCCGACATATTACATCCTTGTTTTACACCAGTTTTAGTGTCAAACCACTCACATGTTTCCCCCTGGTCTTCTACAGCACACTTGAAGTCGTCATAAAATACGCTTACCACTTTCACGATCTTCTCCGGAATTCCATACTTGGCCACTATTACCCACAGAAGCAAAGACGAAATCACAAAGCGCAGATACGAAATACAAATTTAATCCTGGATTATTTTAACTACACTCAATTGAAATATTAACCATGTTTCTTTGCAGGGTTTCTGATGAACGCGGAACACTGGAGATGTCAACGGTCAATGAAATGCCTCTCAAAAAAGAACATCTCGACCCAAACGTGAGTCTGAATAGGGTTGCATGGACGACCCGTTTTCATTCTGTATGTTTTAAAAAAATAGAATCACAGCAGCTTTTGACGACATTCCTTTACAAGGCTTCTCCCCTCACACGATTAGATTTCACGATCAACTGCCTTTCCTCAACTAAAAACATTCATTATATTTGCGAGCTATTCAACTTGATAGCTTAATTTCTCTTGAGTTAAATTTCTGTTGCTTAGTTCTTACGCTAAACTGCTCTTCAGTTTTCCACATCCGATATTTTCTCCAGGATTGCTTCATCCTGGACTGCGGCAGTAGCGGAATATTCGTGTGGATCGGGAAGAAATGTACAGATGACGAAAAGAAGGGAGGGATGAAATTTGGAATGGTAATATCATGCACACTCAATTCATGTTACAAATTTTTATTTGCTGTTGTTCAGTTGGACTGTGAAGCTGTGGCCGCTTTGTAACCGCCTCTTCTCTTTAATAGGATTTTATCAGCAAGAAGGGCTATCCCCAGTGGACACAGGTAACCCGTGTGGTGGAGGGTGGGGAGACACCGATCTTTAAACAGTTTTTTTCAGGATGGAGGGATGAGGGCGAACAAGTGGGACTGGGAAAGGTGTTCAGACAAGGATCCTTGGGTAAGTTTGCCTGTTAAACTGGTTAAACAGGATAGATTAAAAACTTAACCGAATATCAAAATTTGAAACTTCTTCCAAGTTTGAAAAATCTTACAATTAACTGACACATTTGTGAGAATAGATGAAAAACGTTAACAGGTGCCTGATTTTTTTTTCGTTCAAAGAACATTTCTCCAGAACATTGTGTGCAAAGCAGAAGACAGTATTATGACAGTTTTTTTCTAACGCAAACTGCTCACTTTATCTCTCAGCCAAACAGAGCAATGACAAGTTTGACGCTTCACAGCTGCATGACAGAGAAAGACCGAAACACAAAACGGAAATCCTTCCTGATGATGCAACAGGAGATGTAGAGGTGCGATGAAGACATTAATTAACTTGATTCATTTTGTTTGATTGATTTTTGTGTAACATGTGCCGCGTTGGTGTGTCTGCCGATTTCAAATGAATAATGGCTGATAGTTTCTAAAGAAACTGTTTGGGGCTGCGTCGGTGGGGGTAACGAAATAATTTGAATATATCAACAAAGTTGAAATGGTAAATTGGCCACCGTTATGATTATAAAAGCTGACATTTGGAGCGTTAGCCCTTCGTCATTCGCTCCGATGAAGGGCTAACGCTCGAAACGTCAGCTTTTATAATCGTAACGGTGGCCAATTTACCATTTCAACTTTGTTGATATATTCAAATTATTCTGCTGATTTCAGTTTAAAACATAACTTGAGTCTAATATTGATTCTTCACATGTTGATACTTTGAGGTAAAGAATTTAACTGGTCACACAAAAAAATGCTCCAGTTAATAATGGTCCACTATCAATCCACTTACCCTTTTTTCCAGATCTGGCGTGTTGAAGACCGTGACCTGGTTTCCTGGGAGCCTAACTTGCACGGAGTATTCTTCAGCGGCGATTCTTACGTTATCAAATATAGCTTCACTGCTAACTGGAGGAGGCAAATAATAATCTATTTTTGGCAGGTATCAATCAAATCTAAATTGAATATGTATTGGTGTGTTTTTTTTTATGGCATCCTAGAAATTAGGTTAAGAGTTGACAGCCAATCGGTTCACAGCGGAATTTAAATGTAGTGAAAGTGTGAAATTGAAAGAGAATGATTCGATACCTTAATAGCAGCATAGGCTGAATTGCTAAGGTCTAAAGTGTTACTAAGGTTGAGATCGGACGTCAGCAGTATCAGGCGCCTCTGGCAGTCGCTTTAGACCGTGTAACGACCTCACCTTTTCCCCCCACACATCCCACCCCAGGGGAAGATATCCATCACATAGTAATCTCGTGCGTGGGAATTAACGTCTCCTACCCCTAACCCTGCAGGAGACGGGACCTCCATTTATTTGTCCTTATCTGAGAAGACTAGAATATCTATCCATTTCATTGATGTTATAGAACGGTAGCAAATTCTCCTCAGTTATTTTAAGACCATGAGTATTGGTCCGGCCGGGACTCGAACCCTCAACCTCCTGCACATGACAATCCGGGCTCTAACCAATTGAGCTAACCAGCAGGCAGTTAACATACTGTTAAAGGCAGAAACCAACAAGAGTTTTTCTCAACTGTCTTCTGCCAGGGAGCGAGAAGCAGCCTAGATGAGAGAGCAGCATCAGCCATGTTAGCTGATCAAATGGACAAAAATCTCGGTGGAATAGCAACACAGGTAATACCGGGATGATAATTTTTTTTTTTTAAGAAGAGCCCAGTTATGAGGTTCTGGACTACTTACCTTCACGAGGTAAGCACCCATTTAAACAAAAGAAAGCGTTTTCATATGAAAATAGTTCGATTCCCACCAGGTATTTCCGCAATTTTTATTGTCTTTGGTCATGTAAAATCTGTCCAGTATGAAACAGTCACTTCAAGCCCTTGGTAAGAAAACTTGAGCTTTAAGTCGAAGTGAGGAACAGTAGGGAGGAGGCAGGAATCGCAGATACGACAGATACCAAAACTTTTGGCTTGTTGCTTTTAGATCAGAGTTGTCCAGAATAAAGAACCGGAACACTTTTTGAGAATGTTTCGTGGACGCTTCATTATTCTGGAGGTTGGTATTCGTCGAGATACTGTGGACTTCTGGTAAATTTATGCATAATATCATTTCGCCGAGATTGTTTCATCGATCTTAATGTTGTAATTTACTTTACCTATCGTCTCTCGAAGTGAACTATAAACTGGTGTTAGTGATCGTTTATTTTCTCGCACATGATTTCTAGGGCGGCAAAGGAGCAGGTTACCGCGCTGGGTCAGAGGAGGATACGTACGACAGTGAAGGCAAAAGAATGTTTCACGTTCGTGGTTCGTCGGACATGAACGCCAAGGCGATGCAGGTTTATGCTTTAGTGGAGTGATTCGTAAGATCTGTCAGCAGGTGTGGCTTACGGGTATTCCTGTGGCCAGTTTATTTTAAATCTTACTATCTCCTTTCTGTCAATTTAAATGCTTTACTGTAAAATTTATCGTGTTCGTTGGTATCTACAGGTGCCTCGGAGAGCAGCTTCGTTAAATTCTGGAGACATGTTTGTATTGGAGACTCCATACATAGCCTATTTGTGGAGAGGAAAGGTGATAACTTACATTTGTTACATCTACTGTCTCCAGGAGACCGTCTTACAGTCTAATAGTTATCATTTCGATTAACACCACCGTAACTGATAGCAAGCTTCAAGGCTGAATAATATTTTCCCCGTTTACTCCTATGAAAAAAGTTAAAAAATCACTCGCCCGCGGACATCAAAATATTGACCTGACATCAAAATATGTAGTCACATCTCTTTAAACTAATAAGCTGAAATAGCCCCGACACTTAATTTGACTGGTCGAATACAGTTCTTCTTTGGAATACCCTAATCTCAGACGATCTGACTACACCGTCATATAAAAAACATCATATGTCAATTTTCTGTTTTGGTTGACTTATTTAACAGGGGGCATGTGCAGCCGAAAGGAGAAATGCAAGACAGCTTATTGATTACTTGATGGTTGGCAGGTGAGAAAACTAATTGGCTGTTAAGCTCGACATTTGATAGGCTGGAAGAAGAAGCCATTCAGGATTGAAAAGTAGTGACTGTTTCGCTTCCTTTCTTACCTTTTTCGCGGCCCGATATTCTAAAGAATACGATACTTTAAGTTTTTCGGGTCCTATTCTAGATTTAGCTTTTGTTTCTATCTTTAGAGAGGTAGAGCCCATTCGGGAAGGGAAAGAACCGAAGGCATTCTGGGAAGCTATTGGGGGATATGAAGATTACGCAACAGGAAAACGTATGGAGGTAACAGAAATTTATCAACAGTGTAAAGGCATTTTTCTTATACCTCTTCTTGGGTGTAGTACTTTTAGGTAGCAGTGGAATGTTACATGATTTGTTTGTTTATAATGGTAATTGAACTGAGTGGAGTGCAATTTGGGTTGAAATCATACGCGTGATTTCAAAATTTAACAGGCGCGCAGTGCGAGTTCGATTTGAAATCACAAGTATGATACCAGGCCAAAATTGCGCGACACGAAGTTCAATTACCACTTTATTACATCCATTTTGAAATCGCCCAAATACAGGACTTGGTCAATTCAAATATTTTATTGATGCAGTATTGAGCCGGTTTCTAAATAAAAAGCGGAACCGAAAACGCTTTAACATCTTATTTTGTATGCAAAACAGAAAGACTTTGACGTCATGTGTCAAAAACTAAGTGAAGCGTAAAATAATGCGATTTAGAGCAAAAAATGGTGCGACTCGTGAATAAATCGCACCAATTAGAGCCAATCAGATTACAGGGACCACCAGTGATTTCAAAATGGATGTAATAAAAAACAATATACTGCAGGCCAAAACTCAGCTGATTTAATTTTTTTTGCCTAATTCTTTTCAGGAAGAGAAACCCAGCTACCCACCGCGTTTATTTCAGTGTTCCAACGCCTCTGGAGCATTCAGAGTGGAAGAAATATTTGAATTTTGTCAAGAGGTTAAAGAAACCTTTCCATGAGTTTAGAACTCGTTCCAGTTTGTCTCGTGCGAGTTTTGCAATTGTTAATTATTAAATCATTCTTGTAGGACCTGGTTGAGGATGACGTCATGTTCCTAGACACGTATGATGAGGTACAATCAACTTTTATTATCCTTATGAAAATTATAATTATTTATCTGAGGAGCGTTGTTCTCTTGTGGAGACGTTGCGGTTGGAATTGAAATTGAGCGGTCAGAGTTTTGATCCGAAGCCGAGGTTACTGATGGTACTTATTTTTCCTCATTTTTTTTTTTTTTTTATTCATTCATTTTTGGGAGGGGGTGGGGGTGGGGGAACGACGGACTTATTTAACCCCCTTCCTCCCCCGCCTGTACTTTTCCAACTCTCTATCGAGGGAAAACAGTTCAGCGAATACCACGTGATGTCCTCGACTAAGATGGGAAGAGACGATGTAGGCATTGGTCTGTGGCAGGTTCACCATTGAATAGAAAAATAAATAAAGAAAGAAAATCATTAACTGACGCTGATTGATTAAAAATATAATTTATGATTTGAGTTCAGACAGGATGGAAGTATTCAATGCAGTTCTTCCCTTTCTTCAGGTGTTTGTGTGGATAGGAGAAGGAGCAAACGAAGTTGAAAAAGCTGAAGCTGTCACCGTAGCTATGGTAACATATAATGGCTTGATCCTTGCTGTCAAAAACAATCTTGAAGATTACAGAAAATGCGAAATGTTCTCCATAATCGATGTATAAATTATAATTTGTCATCATTATCGTTTCACAGTGTGGTCGCGATCTTAATCTTAATTGATTTGTGATCATGAATATGATCCCGTGCTCCTGACTTTAAAGGTCTTCATTATCATTATCGTTACAAACATAATTTCAGGGGAGCAACTATAAAAAAGAAAGATGGCAAAATTTGAGCTAGGTTAGGAAACGAGGATATAATTATTCGTCTTGTCGCGAACGTGGAATAAAGATACAACTCTGTATTCCTGTGAAGAATCGAACCACAGACCCTCGGATTCGCCGCCCTAAATCTCTACCACCGCGTCACGGAGAATTCTATCGTGAGCTGGGCCATTACAAGGTTAATCAAAACTGTAACAAAAATTATCGAATGTGATTAGTTATCACCAGCCCGGTCTGAGCACTAACAGGACATTTGTCTCTTCATGTCGAACGAAGTTGTGCACGCGCATTTGTCGCACATCTCGCGGAGTTAATGTTTTTTTTTTTTTTTTTTTTCTATGAAAACGAACAAACAATGTCTAACTTCTTTCTCAAATTTTGTCACAGTTCTTATTGACTGGTGACAGGACTTACTCGTGATTAACAAATCGGACTCCTACTAAGCGGTCGCCCGAATTTGTTAATAGACTTCACTCGGTCCTATTACCATGAATAATATCAGACACTCGTCCTACCTACTGCTACAATAACAAAGATGCCTAATCTTTAAGGTCGGTAATTTTCGTGACCTTAATTGTCTTTATTCTTCCGATCTTTTATTCCACGAAAGGTTGCTATGTACTTTGTCAGGGATATTTTAAAGAATTTCCCCCCTTGCTAATCGAATACCATCGCAAACTGTAGAAAAGGAAAGTAGAATAATATTTTTTCTTTTAAAGGATTACGTAAGATCGGATCCGTCTGGACGGACATTGGAGGATACAATAATCATTCAAGTGAAACAAGGATACGAACCTCTGAATTTCACTGGTCACTTTCAGGCCTGGGACCGAGACAAATGGAGCGTAAGTTTAAATCTAACTGTTTACCTCGTTTTCAAAATCTTGACTCCTTCGACTTACCGGTTTGATGGCAGAGTCGAGAAGAAAACATGTGAACGTTAGCTCATGGGAATTACATTTAAGAATTTTAAATCTTGGTCTAATTTGCCAGAAACTAGACAGTCTTCGTCGTACAAGAAACACTAATCAACCAAAACATTTCTTTGAAACTGCTGCTTTTAATTCACCTGTTCTAATTGTCTACTTTCAGAAAGGAAAGACCTACGAAGAATTAAAGAAAGAAATGGGAGAGGATGGTATCAGAAAAGTCTCCGAAATACGAATTACTCCTCAGGTCTGTGAGAAATGACAACATTTCACAAAGCTTCCTTCTTTCGCCTCTTTCCAAAAGAGGTTTATTTACTTGTTTCCCTCTTTAGAAAACGCATGTAAAACACTGTGCAAATTTTGAATTGTTGTATGTAGAGTGTGAAAACCATGAATAACCACAACCACAGTGACGTCACCGACGGTGGTACATTTAGCTACGAAGCTCTGGCCAAGCCATATCATCTCCTGCCAGCAGGCATCGATAAAACAAGGAGAGAGGTACATTATTTTTTTATTCCCTTGGATAAAACAAAAACAGAACACTTGAGCAGAGTCGATTTTTAGACGTGGACGTCGACCGAAAGAAGAATAAAACTAATTCTGCCGCGCTTTGACGTGAATGAATCGACTTAAGCAATTTAAACCAAATTCTGCTGACCAAAAGGTGTAGTGAGCACTATGAATGAGAACTTTTAATTTCTGGTTGCTGCCCACGTCTCAAAAATGTTTGTGCCTAAGCTCCCTAAGAGTTGCGCCACCTGCCACAGGATAAATTCTCTTCAAGAAAAAGGTATCTCTCATGACTTAAGCGTAATATCGTCATAATTTCTCCTATTGCAGCACTACCTGTCAAATGAAGAGTTCTTCTCGGTATTTGATATGGAGAGGACAGAGTTTGATTCTCTACCTAGATGGAAACAGGTGCAGCTAAAGAAAGAAAAAGGATTGTTTTGATATCAGATGTTATTGTGTTAGTTATCTAGAAAATAACTTGACAGGCATTCTTTTCGTTATTATCAATAAGAGATGGTCTTGTGTCTGAGTGGTACAAATCGAATAAGTCAAAGAATACGTGAAGACGGTTTTATGGAATTGTTCACGCCACTTTGTTAAATGCATTTTCACAATCATGGAGCATTAAAAAAAAGGGAAGTTCCCATATTTTGTATGTCAATGAACAATGAGAAAACGCTGTTTCTTTTTCTTTATAGGCGTTTACTTAGTAGGATTACCCTCTTAAACCATTTATGGTTTTATGGATCATTTTTCATAAGAGTAACTATAAGTCTTTGTTTTGTCAACTACATAAGTCTCAAAATATCCTAGTTATACATGTATTTTAAAGTTCAACCACAAAAGGAGTCAGACAACGGTAAGAAAAAGAATCAAGTGTCAAGTAAAATTTTTATTTCAGGAACCGCGGTTTTATTCATTTACTGCAGGAGCGTTGAACACCAAAGTTTATAAACTACAGTAGCTATATCGTGGAGTAGAAAAAACGTGTTTATTACGGACCGAATGAGCTTGAACAACTTGAACAATAGAATACCCAAGTTTGCTTTAGACCAAAACTTGTTTCCCTTATCGAAGAATAACTATATCAGCTCCCGCCATCGCTTTTTTAGTTTATATTTAGTTTTCTTAATAATTTTTAGCAGATTCTGAAGGATGATTAAGCCGGATAAACTACAGCTTCGTTATAATAAATTTGAGTGATTTTCATGACAGTTGTAAGCGTCTCGTTGCTCTGTGCGACTTTTCTGAAAAATACGGGAGTAGCAAATTAACATCGGTTTGCGTATACTTAAAAACTGGATGAAAAGCAAAAGCAGTCGAGGAGTGATTTTCGCAGCATCACTCAGTTTATTTGCTTCTTCTTATTGGCTTTATCTTTTTGTTTTCCAAAGCGAGTAACCCTTAATCACAATGCTGAAGTCTTCGCACCAGGTTTATCATCTGTGCTGCATAATACATAGCATATAATGGAAAAGAAAGAATTTTCATGAGTTATAACATCTTAATTTTCCAAGCGTGTAGTATCCTTTCTCGACCCCGTCACCCGTATCTCCAAACCTCAGCTCAGACACCGGAAGAGTTGACTTATCTGCCAAAAGCCCGCTGTACAGTTACATGGCTTAGATGATAATGCGCAAGTCCTGCTCACTCCGCATGCGCACTTACCACTTCCCGGCGAGGCCCCTCCCCAGTAGTTCATTGGGACACCGTCACGTGACATCCAACAGCCAAAGTCCTGCGCGTCACCATGAAACAAAACCGAGTCGTAGCACTCATATTTTATGAACTGTTCACAATTTGTAGAAGCTGCAATTAAACCGACCAGTTGTTGTTTACTGTAGCCAGTGTACCTTATTTTCCGCTGATAAGTTCCCGGACTTTCGAAGCCACTAACCAAACTTCGCGCTTCGCTGTCGTGACCAATGACTGTCACGCCAACCCCATTTTTGTCACGCATGTCGCAGTGAACAGCAAATGGCTTTAAACCTTTTGGGCCTATGAAGTATGTCCTGCTCTCGGAAAATCCAGCTCGTTTTATTTCACTACAGGAACTCAGGGAAAAAATGTTAACACCTACATGAGAGTTCAGAGAAGCCACAAGATTTCTTGCAGTACAAATATAAGTACCTTGATCAGCTTGAGATGCTTTATCAAGAACCAGTGAGCCATTTTCGAGAGTACGATGTCTTGCTGCTAGCTGAAGTCCGTTTGATCGTGACCACGTAATAACTACAGGAAAGTTTCCACTGTCAGCTTGACAGTACAGAGTAAGCGATTCACCAAATAAAATTCTGATATTTTTAGGGGGGTGTACTGTAAAATGAGGCTTAGGAACCACCACGACACTACCCGTGACGGTCTTGAAATTGATCAGGTTTTCTGCCCTGCATGAGTAAGTACCGGAGTCCGAGATTTTTAAGGATTTTAACATGAATGCAGCACCGTTGACAATGAGCCGCTTGGTGTCTAAAGTTGAACCCAGTCTCTCCCAACTTATCCTCGGTTTGGGGTGACCTGTCGCTGCGCATGTCAACCTTAGATCTGAACCTTCTTCTACTGCCATGGACTTAGGTCCCTGGGTAATTATCACTGGAACTACAAATCAGATTGAAATAGTGAGTGACTAAGGATGTTCAAGTCAAATAGGATTTCAATCTTTTATTTATTAGATATGGCCCTATCCCCCGATTCCCTCAAAATTCTCTGTAATATTCTTCTGATTCCCCCCTCTTTGGAATTTGACTGGCAGTCAATTTTCTATTTATACTTTGTTGGCGACGACTGATCCCCCCTCGGCCTCCCCCTGATAATCATGTAATCCCCCAAAATTTTCCATCCCTCTCCTTCCAGACGATAAATAAGGACTGGTCTCTTAACGAACTGCAACCCAAACTGGTTAACCCAAATACCTTTTAAGGGGGACACGCCTTACTTTGTCACGTACCTTGTACTGTCAGGTTGGCGGACACACTGTCATTTCCCAAGACACTGCTGGCTAAACACGTGTATGTCCCGTGATCAGAATAAGTCACATTCCTTAACAACAGCATGTTATCAGGTTGAATGCTATGACTTTCATAGATGATAAGAGAGCTTCCGCCTCGATTCCAGGTTATGATAGGCATGGGAAGTCCTTCTGCCTTGCATCTGAACGAGGCTGAACTGTGCTCACGGACGGTTAAAGAGGTCGGAGACGATGTTATCTTGGGAGGAAATACTGACTGGCCTGTGTCACCTATGGAAAGAAAGCAATTGGTATGCTTTCCCTGTCAGTCACCCCCTCTTCTCTAAAGTACTAAATAATAAGTGCTCAAGTGCAGTTCAGCCATTTGTTTGCCATTTTGTGGAAAACTCTTAGCGGAACAAGTGAAAGCTGGAGCGAAGACAGATTTTTCTTTTGGAATCTGTTTCTACCCAGGACAATAAGGATTTACCCCTTAACGACGTATTTGTAACGAATAATGGTTAGGAAAAATATGAAGAGGGAAAAACTAGAGGTAAGAATGTCATAGTCGAGCCAGGCTACTGATGAAAATAATTATAAGATAAAGCAACCATCAATTCTTTGGAGCCAAATTAAACTACTCTACTTGTATTGCAAGAAAGTTCTACCTTTTTCCCCTTGTTCCCATGCTTTCCCGCTTCGCCTTTCTCTCCCCTAAGTCCAGTCGGTCCACGTTTACCACGGTAACCTTAACTGGCCTTATTTCCTTTATCACCTGGTCTTCCTATTGGTCCATGTATTCCCATGTCACCTTTGGGCCCTTACAAACAGAGTTGCTCGTCTCGCGCGCAGATTGTCTTCATCATGGCTGAGAACACGTGTCTGATTTGAGTGGTGATCTCATTTTCAACTGAAACGTTTTTGGACGAAGAAACGCTTCTTCGGTAACGTAGAACATGATCTGTCAGCAAATCCAAACTCACATCTGAAATACGCGTTGAAATCAAGAATATTATGAAACTTGAAGTATCTTTTATAACCGACATTCACTTTCTCTGTTTGTACAATTCCAATCCGCGTCCGCATATATTTTGTCACTGCGTCACATTTACGTT
This sequence comes from Stylophora pistillata, assembly GCF_964205215.1. Lineage (NCBI taxonomy): Eukaryota > Metazoa > Cnidaria > Anthozoa > Scleractinia > Pocilloporidae > Stylophora > Stylophora pistillata. The sequence goes on along the minus strand of NC_142527.1, from coordinate 30,887,678 downwards.
TTGTCTCGTCAGACTAAGGCCTATCGATTGGTATCTTAAAGGGCATCTTGATCATTGATCTACGCAAAATGTAGTCGCACTTTTTTGTTTTCAATCTGAAAACAGTCACATGTCCCTACCTTTGTTTCTATTCGTATCAAGGTTCGTCCTCAAGCCATCAAGGTTCGTTTCTATGGATAAAACGCGGGACTCGAGAGCTAAGTAACGTGACTGGTTTCTTATTATGATAATACAGAGCAAAATAAAATACAACACAGATAGTGCTCGGCTCACGAAAGAAGAAAAATTCGACGTTATTGACTTGTCGGCCATCTTAGCACAATCCTAATATTTAAAATGGAGCCAGCTTAGAAGACTTATTGGACGCGGAAATAGATACATCTGATCACGTTCAGACAAAGGGGAGGATTAACTTGAGACGAAATAATGACAAGTGATTATCGCACCGTCACGCATGGCCTAAAAAGAGTGAGCAATCATGTGGACGCTGTATGATATGTTATAGAATACAAATAAAACATATTATAGTATAATACTATTGAATAAAAACCGTTTACAATTTGTAACATATTTTTATTTTCCAAGTGCGTCAGGCACGAGGAAGTGAATGCATCTGATCACGCAAAGAAACGGTTAAGACAAACAGGAAGTTAAAAATTGGGCACTAGAAGGAAACCATTGCTGTAATGATCACCTCGCTACGTACCCTTACCGATACACAGAACAATTAAAGTTATAAGCTCCCATCGGGGGTAAAAACCTACATGAAAGGGGCGGGAATGCTTATCTTAGGGTCAAAATCCCTAATTTTGGAGTCGCGACGTCAATAGTTTCAGCACATTTTTAGAATGTAAACGAAGAGATTCTTAACACATTGCAGAAACTTAAGTTCTATATATAGATTTATATAAATTTACAGAAATTCATTTATATAGATTTACAGAAATTCATAATGATTCCCAGCCATCACTTAACAGCCCTTGGTTAGTCGTCTCTTATAAGAGAGATAAGAGAGAGCTGCCCATACTGGTCCAATTATGCAGAATAGTAAAGCGAAATTTCCGACAGGCAGTTCTGTTTCTTTCATAAGGGTTTACCCTTCCTTGGACCTGAAATAAACTTTTGGAAGACTCCGGTTTTGAGCCAAACCGTAAATTTCCTTATCTCCCTTACGCCTGATGCTGAGGCCACCGACCCTTAAGAAAATCTAAATTGATAGGATTGGCTTTCCTGCTTTTCGACCTTATCGATAATTTTATACAATGAAATATATGAAGTTCATATATTTTGAACTGCGGTATTAGATACATATGATGCACGATCCTCGCAGTAGATAGCGCTATTTAAGCAATAGCGAAAATCAGACCTGAAAAAAATCAGGCCTGTACGGGATTCGAACCACTGACCTCTTGTTAGCTCAATTGTTAGCTCAATTGGTAGAGCGCTGCACTAGTATCGCAGAGGTCAGTGGTTCGAATCCCGTACAGGCCTGAATTTTTTTCAGGTCTGATTTTCGCTATTGCTTAAATAGCGCTATCTACTGCGAGGATCGTGCATCATACGATAATTTTATATCTAACTTTATGTGCTACTCAGCTCTGGAGGAAACTGATCTGAGTTATCAATGAGAGGCCGGCACTGTGCCACGGAGCATCACATCGATCTTCCAGCTCTAATGCTCCACTGCACCACGGCAGAGTGCACCACTCGATGGTGAGCCAAGCAGGTTCAAATGAAGTTACCGTGAGCCTGGTTTAAATAGCTCTGCTTTAAAAAACAACTGTCTTTTTTCCATATCCAAACTTTGGACACCGCAGACGGCCGTCAATCACGATAACCTGTGTAGAACAGATTTCCGTGAAACTATTCCGCTCAGGAATCCAGGAATCCAGTCCAGCCGGAGGTAGCATTCTGGCTTTGGGATTATCACTCTGCAGATCATGTCTCGACTCACTACAGGTTCCTGAAAAGTTTAAAGAAATTTGTCTTCGTTTGGACTCTCAAGTTGTAATTCCATTGCCGTAGCGATTAAACTAAACCGCACATTTTTTCTTTTTTCTTTATGGCTTTAAACCTATCCGGTCTATCTGTAAAATAAATTAAATTCGAATTGCGAAGATCTGCACAAGTTTAAAGTGAGGTGGTGATTAAATGGATCTAGAAACGTATGAATTGAGATATCGTCTAAAGCGCCCCACACCATGTGCATCTTATCTTTAGAGGACAAGGTCATTTGGCAGCCAAGAGGTTTGAATGTTGGAAGCAAGTTGAATTGTAATCGTTCGGGCATATAGCATTTAGCCTGGCATTTGATTCCTGAATTTCAAGATCCCTCATTCAAGTTATTATTGCAAACTCTCCTAGAACAAATGATTATCTTTTCCATAACATAGATAACAAGATCATTAAAAATAATGGTCCAGTTAAAACTTCTATAAATGATCTACATTTTCGGCTCGATTGACAAAGGAAAAATTGGATCTTATTCGCACGACAACTGTTTTATTTATCATTGTACACTCAGGGAAAAATCGATTTATGCCGGGTGTATACATAGGTTTACTCACAGGATAGCGTCGTCTAGTAAAACAGTCTGAACTGTCTTAGAGAACACACGCATTAAAATTCATCATTGACCTGCAGATGACAAGTAACGCTTTGGCGCTTTGGTTTTTTAAAACGATAATGGAAAATTCTTTATTTAAAGGTCGATACTCCCATAATTATAACTTACTTTAAAAAGAAATCACTTTGTCTTGAATTATTAAAGTAAAGATTATTACGCAGTCAAAGATTAAAGCTCAAATTATTGGCACCAGATTGCATCTCCAACAGACCCATAAATCACGGTCTGTCAAACAAATCCAATTTCCACTGGATGAACTCCAGTGAACGAAGATGGTAGAGAATATGGTACCAGGCGGATGAAAAACGATCTTATTCATAATTCGTGCGATATTAATTTCCAGGTGGAACAACTTGAGTTGCTGACCACGAAAGATCCACAAACTGTCTGAAACAATGGTAGTCGGTTGCTCGAGGCGATTTAGTTTGATCCCCAAAAAAGGTTGTCTAATTTGGAATGATAAATTATTTTATAAGTTCTCCCGTTGTCAAGTCTGTAGATCCTCAGTTAAGTCGCAAATTTCAGCCCATTTCAGACTCGGAAACTTCTCAGATGTATCGAGCAAGTCACCGGCAAGACGCTTTCGTCTGTTGCGCGCTTGGTATTTATAAACGATCGTGCATCTAATGAGCCATTAAAGGGGTAACATAAACATACATATCTACCCTTGTCCTTCTACAGTAGGCCGGCTAAGATATTTTAGAAATTTAAAGAGTGTTTTTTCAAAGCGTTCATGTTAGCGCCATCACACCACCATTAATGTTGACATACAAAAGTTTCATTCGTTCTGCTGGGAGCTAAACGCTTGTATGAAAAAGCGTACTTAATATGAAGTTAGGTTTTTAACCACACAAACTATGCCATATCCCTCGGCGGGAGTACAACTTTTTGCTGTTGTCTAATTTAGAGAACAGTCAATATTTAAAAAAATCAGTTATCACTACCGACGCAGCCCCAAACAGTTTCTTTAGAAACTATCAGCCTTTATCACTAATTAATACTGTTGTTTGTTGTTGCGAAACAGTTGGGTGCGACTCGCGTGGGCGGGAAAACTCCGCTAAACGGACCGCGGTGCGTTAAACTGTTGTCTATCAACCTGGAACACCAGAATGGCTCCACGTTAATGACGTCACACGAATCATGACTGGGTAAAATGCTGCGGTTGACAACTGTTGTCAACCAGACAAACCTCATCAGTAAAGGGAAACATTGATGTGTGCTTTGATATAGTCTACTAGACGTTTATCAGACGATGAGATAAGTCAAGTTTCTTTTTAGGCCCCTGGCTCCTGCACTTCACAACTCTATCTCAAGGATTTCTGTCATCAGCAAACTCTACTTTCAAGTGGAGGAGACATAAAGCGTATACGGACGCCTAGGGTAGGCCTTAATTGGAGTATTTTTTTCGCTGGAGTTCAAGATCTGCTCTGTTGTTGGTCAAAGAGTCATGAACGGCTACCGTCGAAAGTCCTTTTGCGGTTTCGTGCCTTCCGTGGAAAGAATGAAAGATGAAAGATACGGCCACCTTAAGGCAAGGAAATATTCCGAAGCCTGCATTCAGCATAAAATAAACAGGCCACCAAATGATAAGAAACTGGGAGATTTACGAAGGTCTGCTTCATTACCGGACTGCCAAGAAATGGCAAGAATACACTCTAAAGGGCCGTCTCGCAGCAAGGGAATATTCTCGGATCCACCCGAGGGCATCACGAGAACCCGTAGCGTTTCGTTCGCTCCAGAAGTTGTCTTCTTTACTGCAGTGGCTGATAACGATGTCGCAGAGCTCACGAAGATTATTCACAAGCAGGAAATAGATTTAAACCACCAGAGTCCGTCTGGACTCACGGCGCTGCATTACGCAGCTGCCGAAGGAAGCTTCGAATGTCTTCAACTGCTGATAGATTACGGTGCCGAGGTGGAATTGTCAGACTCGCAAGGGTGCTCTGCATTGGATTTTGCTGTGCGTGGGGGGCACTTTGACTGCGCATCGTACCTTATCAAAGCAGGTGCCGAAATAAAAAAGATTGTAAATGGTCTGTAAACGTAGACCGCCATGGTTCATTTGATTAGGACGAGTTACAATCAAAGGAATGCTGCGTGATAATTGTTCACAACTTAAAACCCTATCTCTCGACGTATTACAAGGTCTATAAATAGGCCTTGAGCGCAAAGGTCTGCACGGTGGAATTGCAAGAATTGGAGAAGATACCAGTATTCTTAAATGCGGCCAGCATAACAATGTTTGAGTTTTTAATCTTCTTTTTTCGTTTCCTATAACACGCAGATTTATTCGTTCAGTTAAGGTAAATGACGTGCTTTTGCGGTGCGAAAAGCCGCACTAAACATTCCTGGTATGTTTAAATAATCATCTAAAGACTTATTTGTGAACAAAAACAACTTTTAAAAACAAAAAAGCCCCCTAGTAGTTTTTTTTTAATGAAATCCTTCTGTAATAGCCCGGCAGCGAGAAACACATGGGTATCGCAACTGTTGATTTAAGGCTTTTTCAAAGTTGAACTTAAGCGGAAAGGTCAGCTTTTAATGGACTACATACCTGTAAAAAAATCGTTAAATATTTGCAATATGTCAACTGCATATACAAAGTTAACTCCGTTTGAAGGGGCTCACTTTTTGACTTGTTTACATAAGGCACTGTGCCGAAATTAAAGAAGGACACAAGAAAAACAAACGGCGGATAGATGTTAAATAATTCTTTTCTAAAACAAAGCTTCGAGGATGAAAACTGAGAAGCCGCGTTGTCGACTCCTTTGTTTGTGGTTTCGCTTTTGCGCAATGAAAGAGAATATACAACATTGAGGGCATTTGTATTTAATGGTCAGGGCCATTAAGAAAGAAAAGATATAGATGATTCGTATTGTACTAGAAATAACAGGTCTGATGGTTTTAATTGTTTCGTCCAAAATAGACAGCCTAACAAATGTTGAAAGCCAAAGCAAGAAGATAACTCTCCAGAGGATTATGTATGTAACTGAAGTAGTTTCTCTTCAGGAAGAAGTTTCACTTTTTTGAGTTTTTATACCAGATTGACTTTGTTGACTCTCTGACCGGCTTGTAAATGTGGTTGAATGCGAAGGGAAATGGGTAAATAAATAATGAATTAATCACGATTAGATTTGGTCTGATGAATTCCAGAGGATGCCATTCTGAACGGCCGAACACTGTTTGAAAATTATTAGGTTTGTGCAACAGAATGCTTGCCGCGAAAGAGTATGGTAATGAGCAGTAAGGCATAGCCGGCCAATACAATGAAGTGCCCCTAGTAAACTGTATTCAACAAAACCCTTAAAGTAAGATTTCGATTGCCACAGATTAGTTGGTATTGTAGTTGATTTGACTACAATAAAAGGCTGTCTTTAGCCTTATTATTGTCCGTGCGCATAAAAAATCGACCATTAAGAGTGCGCTTTTGTACGCTTACCGAGGGGGCCTTTGGGATTTTCGGTTTTGCGGTTTTGACTGTTTTTTGGATCGGTTTTTCGGTTTTTGGGCCAAAAAGGTTCGGTTTTTTGGTTTTGAAGTTCAGAGCGGTTTGTGGATTTTACGTGTTTTTGCATTCGGTTTTCACGAAAACTCTGATGCGGTTTTCGGTTTTTCCTTTTTGACCTCTTTGAAGGTGAAAATGTAGCGGTTTTGTCAGGTTTGCATGCGGTTTTCGGTTTTGCGGCCTTTTTTCGTCGGGTTTTCGATTTTGGAGGTTTTTTCTCCGGTTTTGCGGTTTCTCAGACGCCCCAATGCCCCACTCCTTACCAAGACTGCAACCCGTGAAATTACCGTGAACACAGAGCCTTTCAGTGTTATCTCCTGACTTAGCTCTTGAGAAGCCAAAAGTATGTAAAAATATTTTAAATGGATTTTGCACATGTTGAGGCAAAGATAATATTGATCATCTCCTGAGCCGAAAATCTGTGGTAAAAGATTTGTCAACAGTAGACCGAGTTAAACCAAAATGGGGCATATTTCTCGACAAAATGTCATGCAGTTTAGATTCTTTAGTTTGAAGTGAGAAAAAAAGAAGAGACAATTCAAATATAAGTATGGCTTGTTAAGATTTACCTTGAGCCACGTTGACAGTGATCTGCTGCGGTATTAAAAAGCCGCCGGAAAAGTCTGAAATAATTAATCGCATTAAGGGTCATTAATTCAGGAAAGTGGAGGGGTTTGATCAGGTTTACTTGACCTAAAGCACGGAAATTACTACATATAAAGATATAAAGACCTTTGGATCTTCGAACTAGTGCAACAAATAATAATTTTGAAGCCCTTTTCTGATCGCAAAACTATGGTTCTCTTTGACTGCTTATGCGTTATTTTCGCATGAAACTGTTTTCGAACGTGGATGGTAGGAGCGTTTTCCCGCGAAAACTACAATCACGAGTTTCCAATAGTTTTCCATCCCCACTCGTGCCGTCGTATTCGTAAGTTGTGATCTCTAGTTCTCTTTAGATCCTGCAGAGTGTGCTTTAAACTCTAATTAAGTTTCCTTTCATGAATACAAGCTCGCTGACTTGTCTGATTCCCTGAAAGGGTTAACTAAATGGGGAAGAGTCAGAGCTAGGCGTAATGAGGTCATCAAGGGTGGGCATCGCATCTTGAATCGTTTAACGTAAATGCTTGAAGTGTCTGTCTTCAACCATCTGTGTTCAGCTTTGATTTATTCTTACTATTTAGGCGTTGTTCTACCTCAGCAAACAATGGCCTTAAAAAGGATTCTTTCTATCGAAAGGAAATTTTCAACGACCAGTGGCAATACGTGAGTTAAAACATACGTGTTTTTGTGATCATCAAAAAAAAATTATGTAACATTAGGATTTAAACAGTATTAGATGCAATTATTTGTAACTAAAGACCGCGTTTGTGAACTATTACTGCAAGTGATGTGTAAAATGTCATGGAACAGATGTAGTGGCAATCTGAGAGAAATGGTCTGCTAATGAAAAACAGTGGTGATGTAGGTGTGTTCTGAAATGACTGTTTGAGCAGTCCTAATTATCTGCTCATCTTATCTGATGTGGAAGTCTGGGTTCTACCCATATTTGATCTCGGGTGAAAACATTTAGCCATTTTCTTTTCTTTTTTTTTTTTTTTTTTCAGAATGGAAGGGAACAGGATTTAGATTTATTCATTTAATCCAAACCTCGATGTTCCACACCTTTGCTTACTTTTTATTGTGCACTAAAGTGATAGCCAATCGAAAACGAAGAACGCAATACAGGTTCATATCTTACTTTCAGATGGTGTTGGACACGAATACGTCTAAAGATTAATTCATGAAATTAATAAAGAGAAAATCAAAAGTCGATTGAGGTATAATTACAGTTGTCGCCATCCGGATTCAACTGGTCTGGAGATGTTCGGAGCAAGAGAAATAGTGTCAGTCTCGCAATAAAATGGACTCTTGAAGGATCAGGATAAATAAAATTTTGAAAAGGGAAGGCTCGATGTGAAAGAATGGTGAATTTTGAGACACTCGTTCTGTACTAGATAAATGACTTAATGAAGCAGTCACCATAACTTGTCTCTAAAGCGAAATTAAGCCGCGTCTTCAAAACAAAAGTCGAATTTTAATTGCATGCTCTGATGTGATGACCAAATTGTTTTTCTTCCCTTATCAACTTTTTTCGTGAATTGGGAAAGAAGAATTAAGGAAAGGATTAAGATTGAAATGTTATTCCCGATAAATCTAATGGATACGTTAACGTAAAAATATATTTAAACAGGAAATCAGATTATTAAGATGTTTAAGATGCTATTCTCATATCACACATTCCGGGGATAAAACCGACAAAACGGGATTGTTTGAAGTTGTGTGTTTCATACTTAGGTGAAATTTGTGAAACATACTGACTGCCAAGATCAACAAGATTTTATCAAAAACATTTTCGAATAAAACGAAAGACAGCACAAGGACTGAACGCCATAGTTTAGTCCATCGATTAGAAATAGAAAGTCAGTTGGGCTGTAATTTTATATAGAGGTGAATCCATTAACACGTTACGTCTACATGATGAGTTTGTGTTGTCTCCTTGACTTTAACGATGACTTCCGCTCAATTTGTTACCGATGACAGTCCATTTGAGAGCTATTCTCTCCAAGACGATCAGACACAAGCACACGATCTGCTTTGCTTCACGAGTCTAGTCACTCTACGTGGATTCCAGTAGAGTACCTTCGCTTTTTATCTTTTCTGTAGGTTTGTTGACTATTCTTGTTTTTGATACTGTCTTGATGTTAATTGGAACCATTCCGCTCGCACATACTGAGTTATTTTCTTAACAGCGAGCCTTGTAAAAAAAAAAAAAAAAAAAATGAAGGGAGACCTTTCCAAATCAGCTTACTTTGCTCAGCAACACGTAGCTGTCTGTTTAAGGAACTGTTTCCTTTCCTTGCAGTGCGCAGTTGGGGCTGACAAAATATCATCTAGAGAACTATGACGGCTTTCGCCACTGCAGGCGCATGTCCACCAAAGATGCATGCGCGCTTTGGATGAATTCATGCATCACATCCTCTGTGAATTGGACAAACCGGTTCTAAACTTTGACAAAAAGCATCATTTCACTTTCGAATGCTGGGCTCATGAAGGTTTGCTCACACAAGCTGCTCCTCTCTTTAATTTTCAAAATGTCTCCACAGCTCTCCTTTAAAATTTGTTTCTTTTTCGTGGAGTGGGGAGAAGAATTCAAAGTATTTTAAATTCTCTCTCATCGAAAATAGGATGGAGTATAGCTTCGAAGTGATCATTTGACCATTTGGCTAGCCAATCTGGATTGATTCTTAAAAAAAAAAAATGATTCAGTGTGTACGATTAAGTGATATTTAGGGGTATCCCAAAATAAATACTGATGACAAAAATTTAGAAAAGAACAACTTTGAAATTGGCCATGAATGTTTCGGAAAATTTCAAATACATTAAATAAAATATTGAAACTCAAAATGACCACCAAGATTTAATTTTTGTTTTCGTTTACGGGCCATCGGAGCGAAAATCATGTACTTTGTTCATTCTTATGCATGACAGGGCAGTTCATTGGGTGAAAATGTCTGTCACAAAGGCAAAAGCTCGACTTGCTCAAGTTGCTTCAGATTAATTTTTTTTGTTACTGTGACCATAACAGAAATTTATAACCAACTAAGGAGATGTCAAAGAGCAGTAATAACACCTGCAAATTTATTTTTATAGGCGAGGATTACTCAGTTAATAAACCGAACCTCGCGACGCTTAATTAAGATTTCTTTCTTTCTTTGAAAACGCATAGTAGGTTTGTGGTAAAAAAATAATTCAAGGTATGGAAAAAGAAAACCTACGCAAAGAAAACACAGTATTAATTTTGCGACTACAGGTGGTGTATTAATGGAAACAATGACCTGCTTTTAACAATATACTTCACCATTTTCTCACGTGAATCAAACCGTTACGTTTGATTTTTCGCCTTGTGGGCTGATCATTAAAGACTTTTCATTTATTTGTGTCTGACCGGGCGTGTTGAAAGAGGTCTTTGTGTGCTTGTAAGGGTCAATGACTGATAGCAGGTACAAGAAAGGGACTTGCAAGGTAGAATGATTGAGTGGCTCTTCTACGTGTTATTTGCAAATTAGTACTGGCACATTCCAGGATGAAGCTCTACTGTTCATAGAGTCAGTCGCCCTGATGTCTAGAATCTTGTTGCAAAGATCACTCAGGGGGCCAAAATGAGAGAAAAAAATACTAAAACGTCTCTTGTTTTCACTTTATTCCTTCTCACGAAACTGACTTTTTTACATTTGAGCGACTGCCAGCCCATGGACATTCGAGGCCTATTCGTACGAAAACATGGAAAATTGGAAACCGAGAACTCTCCGCAACAAGTAAGTGAGGAAAGTCCTTTTTCATTTATCCAGAATCGGTTGTTTGTTTTGAACTAGTTGAGAGGTTATTGAAATGATACAGACCGAACTCGCTGTTTTAAGTTCCCACTGTGCCGAGACTTTCAAACTGAACGCTGTAGGCGAGATTACCTTCATCCGTAACACGCTTTTTTCGCCTCGAAAGGAACTACCCACATAGCAGAGCCTGTATTCTCTTGACACCTCCTATCCTTGAGTTTGAATTTTCCTAGTGCGGCTATACCTTAGAAGTTATCTCGTTCTTCTCCAAAGTGGCAGAGAAGATCAAGCGACTGAATGGGTTGTTTTCATTTCTTCTGGTTGTTGCAGTGTGCTACTGATAACTTGGAATCAAAGTAACCAGTAAACCTTTTCAGTCGATTTACAAATCCAATCGATTTACATATGTGATCGATTTCCAAATCTTGATCTACGTATATGGTACTATGAAGTATTTTAAAGACAATAAATGAGACCAGTTTTTAAAGCTTGGCATCAAGTTGAAAAGCTTATGCACTGTCTGTGTTCCGCGATGTTTGTTGATGAACACGCTACAATGAACATTTCACTAGGCCTGTTGCTTATGCATTTCTTAAAACTTGAGAACCCAGCCATCCACACACAAGTTACATGATAATCAGTTTGTGTAGGAGAGGACAAACTTTATCCTTTCTTGGTTTGCTCCAATGTGAATTTTACAAACTCGAAAAGCACGTGGTATTTGGCTGTGGAGACATTTTCAGCCTCGTTCATTTATTTATTGTTTTCATTCTTTTTCGTTGTTGTTATGTGGTAAAACGTAGGGGAACCAATAGTTTTAGATTTAAAAAAAAAAAAAAAAACACTGCAAAAGAGGAATTTATGGTACAGCAAGTTTGCAAGGGCTGAGCTTGTAAGTTATTGTTAAATATTGATAATAAATATGATTCGATGTCCTATTTTCCTTGTTTACAGCAGGTAAGGCTATTTCAAGAAGAATTAGGGTACGTCTCACTTTTACATGCATCTCACGAAACCAAACGCAGAAAGGAGAGAAATGCCCCACACACGCGCTATCTCCATAAAAGAGGGAGCAATGTTCACAGTGGGGTCAGGGCTGAAATTGCACGAGCTCTTGCACATCACATCGAAGGCATGGAACCTAACTTTAAATCGGCGACCTTCCAGCAACTTTGGAGTGAACTGAAGGAGCCACTTACTGTTGTAATGAGACCGGGAAAAATAGAGGACCTTTTAACAGAGCTACAGAAATGTAACTTGGGAAACACCCCTCATGGATATGAAATTCCATCAGATTTGGATGGTATTAAAAGAGACTTGGTTATTTGCAAAATCTATGAAACGTTAGAGAAGAATGAAGAAACTTCTTCTGCTGAAAAGTCTAAACACAATAAGGGTGACTACGCCAGTATTTGGAGTCTCCTCAAGCAGCCACTGACCAGTTGTTTTAAGGTCGCAGAGCTGTCGTCGTTAATGAATGAGTTGGCGCAGTGTTTACCGCGGTTTGAGTTGGCGGGAATCAAGTACCAGGTCCCAAGTAAGATGTCTGAGGTGAAAAGAGATGTGATCATTTGTAAAGTTGATGAATTGTTTAACAAACCCCATGTTGACGATGATTCAACAGGAAGTGGAACGGAGGTTTAATTCAATCATCACTCGAAGAGTGAAAGATGCAATTTCACGCTTTAAAAACATCGAAAAATACTTGGTGGACCTACGGGTCACAGCTGCACTGGATACTTTTCCTCACAGCTGTAAGTTATAACCCTGAATTACTGAAAAATCGACAATCAAACTAATTTCAACCAAATGGCAGGGAAAAAACCCACGCTTTAACAGCCAATATTTAGGACAATTTTACGAAATGTTCCCACAAGCACCTAGTTCGGGTACAGTTCAGAAGATTGACAGGTAATTTACTGATGAAGAAGTGTCGGTCTCTGTAAGACCGCGTATCACGAATTATTTTATTGACTGATCAGTTCATCCATCCGTCCATCATCTTTCCATCATCCACTCATGAATCATGATAAAATCCCTCCTTTCATGCATACACGCATTAACTAAGTCATGGCGCACGCATACATGCATGCATGGTATGCCTGTAGGCACTCAAAGCGAGGGACTCAGTCAAGGAACAAAATGCTCTTGAAAAAAAAAATCTCTGCGCGCTTCTCGAGTATTGATACTGACACAGTGCCCAGTGAACGTTTAAAAATGATTGCGAAGAGTTGATTTCTGAAACTATCTCGACAGTGATTCAAATGTAAGGCCCCTGTATTTCATTTCAAAGTCGAAAATGACGAAACCGCTATATACGTGTAGTGTATTGATATAATTTTGATTATAAAATAAGGGGGTCGATCGAGGAGATAAGTGCATAATGAAACTATTATTTCATGCAGTAAAAAAAAAAAATCTGAAAAATTTGAATGTAGTAACAGCTATATTCTATCATAAGGAAATCAAATTTTTTTAGTTGTAATTTTTCCAATAAAATTAACAAAAAAAATGAACTTTGTCATTTCCTTGACCACTTCACTGTCATTGAGAAACCAGTACCCTATGACACATTCGATCTGAGCTTTTCATTCGAGTTCGTAATAAATAGATAAAGAGTAATGTGATGTGTTCGGGTGGTTTACCGATCAAAACAAATTCTTTCATTTTCTTTTATGTCATGCAATATCCCACGAGGCACTTGGGTACAACTTTGGATCGCCGTTTAGACATCGAAATTACAACAGTTTTTCTGTATAGAGGTTTTGCACAGCAGCCATGTTGGATGGCAAGCACAATAGATTATTTTTCACATGGGAAAAAATTTCTTTCTTATGCAAAATATTTTAATTGTTTCTGCCATCCAACATGGCTGCGGTGCAAAACTTCTATTCTGGTAACCAGTATTTTTTTTTTTTTTTATCTATTTTGAGCGATATCGCGAGATCCACTTTAATGCAGTGTTAACGTATTGCTTCTCCCAGGCTTTACACGGTTATTAGTTGACTACTACCATATTCCTCGTTGCTACCTCAGAAATCAAACGGTGCTAACTATCTCGATTTGAGTAGGGATAATACCTCTACAGACGTTCATCTATTTCATCTTTGGGTCCTAATCACCGAATATTAGGCTCTATTATTATTAGGTGTAGCGAGTGACTTTAGTCTATTTATTTAGTCTATGCATGCTATACGAGCCTATGAGCCACATTTCAATGCGTTTAAGGGAAACAAAACCAAAATTGGCGAAATCTGCGCTGTGAAAGTATTGATTAATCCTAACCCAGGAGAACAGTGGCGCCTGTCTGAGGATCAGTTCGAACGCAGAAACTGAACCAACAAGGCAAGTTTCAATTTCTTTATGTGGTCTGAGGCAATGTCTCGAAAAAAACTTTCTCAGATAAATTTGAACTGTCTCATCAACCAACGCTCAAGAGGGGAATTCATAGATAATGAAAATCAAAACTAGAATATTAAACAAATATCATGTGATGAGCATGTTGCGGATTTTTTACTCATAAAGTTAATACATGAAAATATTTTTCAAAGGAAAATGGCGAAACTGAAGTGCTGTTAGATTAGCAAAGCAATTCCGTTTGGTGGTCGGGAAAAATTCATATTGATGTTTGCTAATCTGATCAGTTTTCATTTCACTTTAGAGCTTCATTGAACTTTGGTATCGCTTCGGCTGTTTACAAAAGCAGTCACCCACTCATTTTGTTCAACATAACCCAACCACACAAAACAGACTTGTACTTCAGTCAAAAGAACATCGATCAATGTGCCATGGTCTCTTGTCGCATGTTAGTGACTTCAAGATGGGGATTTTTTCTTCAAATTGACCAGCAAAGAAGTGTGCGGGGAGTAAGAGAAAAGGACGATGATTGCGGTGAGACGACTGAAAAGTGTTTGCAGTTTAAGAAGTTTTTATCAGTGTACCAATACTTAGACATGCATTTTTTTTAGATTCGACATCTTTCACCTATAAAAGAACCCTTCCATGAAATGAATACTTTTTCCTTCCTAGTTTTTGAAATGAAAACGACAGATTTTGCCAAAGTCACCATTCGCGGAGTTCAATCCAACATTTACGTCGCAATGAATGACCAAGGAAATTTATACACAACGGTGAGTTCTCAGCTACAGAAATAAATCAGTTAAAATCTTTCAGTTTTGAAAAAAACACGAAAAAGTGCTTCACGGTTTACAGAAGATATATAGTCCTGTAAGTCCAAATTATAATCTTGGGAAGCGAAAGTAATCCAAGTGAAAGAGTCATACAACTGAGATTGTTTTGGGAAACCTTCCAGACATTTTATGAAAAACTTTATGATATTTAAGCATTTGTCTATAACACTTTAAGTGTTGTTAAAATATCGGCATGACTAGATAAATATAACTAAGTTAAGGAATTAATCCGTCACGATGAAATTAGACCTCCTGGGCATACACCCAATTAAACGCAACAGTTCGTCAACAATTTACTTTGCACATGATTTTTTGAGATTGTAATCTGTCAGTTAGAGTTGTTATCTCTCCAAATTGTCCATCACCAGAAATTAGAAAGATGTCCTTTATCCATGAAAAAAAGAAAAAAAAAAGGCCAGATTAGCATTCTCTTAATAACAGTGTAAACATCTTAACGGTCCAAAGGGCGTAAGATATTACTTTGGCAGGCATTGTGGCGCATTTTACTAAAGTGAAGAATTTGGCGGGTATTTTAGCCTGCTGGCACACTCACATGATTTTTCAGACTGTTTTGTAGATATAATTTGGATATATTGAAATACAAAATTGAAATGGTAAATTGACCACCGTAACGATTACAAAAGCTGACGTTTCGAGCGTTAGCCCTTCGTTTTCGCTCCGACGAAGGGCTAACGCTCGAAACGTCAGCTTTTGTAATCGTTACGGTGGTCAATTTACCATTTCAACTTTGTTTATATATCCAAATTATTTCGTTACTCCCACCGACGCAGCCCCAAACAGTTTCTTTCGAAACTATCAGCCTTTATTCATATGTTTTGTAGATATTTTTTCGTTTTTTTTTTTTTCAGTACCTTCCGAGGGTGATAATTTTAGAGTAATTTTAACCCTCACCTGGCGGCTCGAGCTAAATTGACTGAGTCGGGCCCAAAACATTAATACGCCCGCATGTTTTATTATTGCTGATGGTAATACGAAAACGCTGATATCATTCTAGTTCCGCTTTATCACTTCTGTGTGCATATAAAATGAGATCACTTACCTGATCACATCTACATTCTGCTCCAGTAACTAGGATATTTGGAAACAAAAGGAAGATTTATCAGATGATTGTCGAAGTTATTAGCTACTCTTTAAATTCGAGATAAGATAACGTCATGTTTATATGTGTGTATGTCGGTTACAGTATACTTTTCTTTTTTTTCAATTTATTTTGTTAGCGGAGTGGCAAAATTATTAATTATCAATTTCTCTTTTGGGGAAGTCAGTCGGTGTTTTCATGAGTTCAGTTTGTTACAATTTGCATTTCCTAAACAATGCCATGTTTATGTGATATTATTTTCCAGGACACTCAGAACCCCTCCTGTGTATGGAAGGAAATTCACCATACTGACGGTTACAACTACTACGAGTCCGATCAACACAACGGATTTTTTCTGGCGCTTAAACGGAGAGGTGATCCAAAAAATGGCCGAAGCACTGCTCTGGGACAAGTATCCTGCGCTTTTCTTGTAACTACCATAACGCACGAAGCAACATGAGCTCCTTATGAAAAAGAAAGAGGTTTAATTTAGCATGGTGTAATAGTACACTTGTAAGCCACTGGCGTCTGCTAGATGCATCCGGATGAAACTAAAAGGAAATATAATCCACATATTCATAAGATATTAATGGTTGTTCTTACAATAAATGTTGCGGAAGTAGGATGTACGGCAGTTTCTTACCTTTTTTCTTTTTTTCCCTTTCAGTTTGAAAAAGTACACCTCAACCAACAAATTTTGAAAATAATAGGCAACCTCAGACTTGCACCGTCTCTGTCTAACCTGATCAATGACTCTAAAGAGACCGGGTGAGGCGTCCACTTCCCAATTTTCAGATAAGAATGCCCTGCACTTACAATAGTTTGTTTGGCTACGTGACGCCAAAAGAATCAGCTGGTTTGCGCGTGTGTGTGCATCCGGGTCGACATATCATTTCACCAGTTGGTTTTTGAAGAGGGAGAAAGGCGAGAGAACCCGTGCAAAAGCGCACGGAACAAGGACCGTGACAAAAACCAGCGAAAAATTCAATCAACATGCGACGAATATCGTGAATAAAGTGAAATCACGTTCATGTTTGCTTACGAAAAAATTTACCAACTAACAATCCGCTAACGAAGCACAACCGCAATATTTTAGGTAAATTTCTTAACACAGTTTTCAATGCATCTTTTATTGGTAAGGTTGATCACTGACCATTTTTGACATCGAGGAAAATTAAAAAAAGAGTTGAAACTAAACTATTAAAACTTGTGACAATTTTTTTCACATAATGGTTTATAATCAAATGCTAACTTGATGAAATTTCGTAATCTTTCCATTTAAATTCTCAAAAATCTCGTAAAACGTTTGATCAGGAGAAAATACTATCTCTATTTCATAAATGTTCGCAGATACCAGCTGGTCTCACACTTACTGTGTGCACTCTGACTCTTGAAAATTAAACGATTTCAAATTTAAATAGTATTTTATTTTCAATCTCACCTATTTGTGGAGAAAAGAAAACATTAGTAAACCTTTGGTCTCCGGCCTTTCGAATATAATTCAATAAGGTTAGAAAGTTTGATGCCACGACCGAAGATTTGATTGCGCTTAAGGTCGCCTATTGTTATATCTCTTACTGGGGTTCTGGCTCCGTGAAATTTATGTTCTCTGTAACTATCGTGACCTGCCCATGGCTCTGGGCAGAATATTCTGTTCCTCTTTTAAACATAGACATCTATCGACCCACATCTTAACAGAAACTGAACATCCGGGTTCCAAGCGTTATCCCACTGTAGGTCGAGCCCACTAACGCTATCGATCAAAGGCTCAATTCAGGATAGAAATCTACTGAAGCTGTGTCGTTTAAACATTTAGCCATTTTATGAGCTACAACCTCAGACGGATGGTAACAATGATTTTTCTCATACTCTCGTGGCCAGCCGCGTTATACATTGTACAGAAGGTTTGGTTTCTTGTCGAATGGTTCCACCCAATGAAAATACTCCAACCAATTCTTGAGAAATCCTCTATCGAAAGGATTCAAAAAGATTCCAGATGGTCCTCTCAGATACGCGTATCTCTTCTTGTTGATTCTTTCGTTTGTAGTGAGGTTGATTGAAATTTGGCTCATCTGTTCAGGAGAAAAGAAAACAAAACAAAAAAAAGAAAAAGAAAAAAAACTTTTTACCAGTACGAATAACGCTAGATGCTAATAAAAACTTCCGTGAAATAATGCGAATTGTGATATCGTAAGTATAAACTTGATGGCGAGGTCAGATGACGCCGGAAGAGACGGCGCGATACCCTCCTGCAAATTTCGCCAGTT
Organism: Stylophora pistillata; assembly: GCF_964205215.1. Lineage (NCBI taxonomy): Eukaryota > Metazoa > Cnidaria > Anthozoa > Scleractinia > Pocilloporidae > Stylophora > Stylophora pistillata. The sequence goes on along the minus strand of NC_142527.1, from coordinate 30,869,615 downwards.
GCTACATCCTTCTACAACACACTTAGGGCCTGATTACATGAGCCGGGCTGGCCCGGTTAGCCGGGCTGATTTCTTTTGTTTTGGTGTTCGCCAAAGCGTGAAAACAAAAGAAATCAGCCCGGCTAACCGGGCCAGCCCGGCTCATGTAATCAGGCCCTTAGTCGGCATATTTTCGGAAAACATCGACTACAACCTTCCCAAACATGTGAAAATGTGTGAAATGCAGACTTTCGTGTTCTCGATTTGACGTCACATTACCCGCTAGAGCCATTCCTCTTTAAACTCGGTCGTGGGGCAAGATGGCGGCCGATTTTCCGTATTTTGACTGGGCACAGAAAATTGAAGATTTGAGCAAATAAAAAATTTTTGCACAGAAATACTTCAAAAAATACGCTTATTTCGTTAAGCGAAAAATATTTTTGGGTTTAGGTGCACTTTAAACTCTGCAGCTCACAGAAAAAAATCAAGGTTACGGATTACACTTTGAACAACAATAAACATATGAAACACATGAGTGAACTGCGGTCATGAGACGTATATAAGAACGATCCTTCGCAGTAAAGCACTATTTGAGCAATAGTGGAAATCAGACCTGAAAAAAATTTCAGGCCTGTACGGGATTCGAACCACTGACCTCTGCGATACTAGTGCAGCGCTCTACCAATTGAGCTCACAAGCCAACTGGGAGCAGGCCATCAAATTAATTCGATATAAACCCGTAGATGATAAATCGAACAACAACAAACATATGAAACATATGAGTGAACTGCGGTTATGAGACGTATATAAGAACGATCCTTCGCAGTAAAGCACTATTTGAGCAATAGTGGAAATCAGACCTGAAAAAAAAAAAAAAAAAAATTTCAGGCCTGTACGGGATTCGAACCACTGACCTCTGCGATACTAGTGCAGCGCTATTGCTCAAATAGTGCATTTCCACTATTGCTCAAATAGTGCTTTACTGCGAAGGATCGTTCTTATATACGGATTACACTTTAGTGGTAAAACCATCAAATTATTTTTTTCTTTCATAAACCCCTACCATATTATTTGTGAAATTGGAAAAATATTTCATAGGTCCCTCCGGATTCGAGTAACAGATTGTAAGCAAAAATCAAATCTTTTTGAATACTTGAATGCCATCAAAGTGTTAAGGAAAACTTTTCTTTTCTAAACTCGTAACACTTAAGAAATAAAATCCTGTTGTATTGCGAACTCACGGTTACCGCAATGCAACACACACACACACACACACTCAAATTAGGCACACAGCCTTTGTACTTACCACAAAAATAAACAAAGCTCCCATTAACACTGATACCACAATAAACTGCAGTAATCCAAGAAAAAATATCCAGCTGAATCCGTACAAATGCAGCATTGTTATGGCGAAGTACACGGTGATGAAACTACACCAAGCCACACATGATACAAACATGAAGAACGGACCCCTGAAAAGAAACATGCTCCAGGGTTCAAATACTACACCAAGCCACACATGATACAAAGATCAAGAACGGACCCCTGAAAATAAACATTGTCACAAAACTGCTCCTGGGTTCAGATATTGCCTCAATTATACGTTAAGCACCATATCCGATATATATCAGGAGCGTTGTTCGACGGTCGATAGCGCTAACCCAGGGATAAATTTGAATCCAGGTTTCATCATTCCTCTTTTCTGAAGAATTTTTGGGAAAATTTTCTCGTTTCTTTTTAGAACATCTAATCATCAAATTGTAGACAAAGGGTTTTAAACTGAATTTTCTTAAATTTTCTTTAAACTGAATTTTTCTTTTAATGCTTCAGATATGAAATGTAATATCAGATTAACCTTGGGTTACCTTAACCCAGCCCAGGTCTTTAATTTGAAATACATATTCGAAGGACAGCCACATCTAAACTAAAAGGAGGCAAAAATTTTGATCCAAAATAAGAATTAAATGTTCCTAAGTGCTTGTTTCCGTTTTGTATCCATTCAAAGGGCACCTGTAACCAGGGGACACCTAAAGAGGCTGTGAAGGTGCCCCTCATATGATAATTCATCATGTTTCCCTAAGTGACCAGTAAGAGGTAAGCTCTCATCGCAGGACAAACTACATCATAGAATGCCAGTGGTTTTCATGGCTAATTGTCCAATTCTTTCTCTAAGGTTTCACTGAACCCTTCAACGTTTTATAATTTTTTATTTGTAATCCTGAGTTTTTCCTGTTTCATTTGGTGGTTTGTTTATATTTTCTGGTCAAGGAACCCTTGCAAGAAAATTCATATTGATACTGGGAATGAGTCACAAGAACACACAAAAAAGTGTAATGAAGTGGTAATAACCATGTTATTTACCTGTTATTGAGGCCAACACAGTTATTGATATAAGGACAGTGATGATCAAAATGCTTGACACAGCGGTTACATATCCTACAATGCTTTGCACGCAATGGTCGCACCAGCCTACAAGTGTGACAAAGGTTTTCCAGAGGGTTTTGTCCTGTCTTAACTTGCCATTCTTCATAGAACGGCACCTAAAATGACAAAAAAAAAAACACCTTAGAGAACTGCGAAGGAGGTTGCCATTTTGATTACACAAAACTCACGTCCTACAAACATGCCATGACATCCTCACCTGTTTTAAGGCCATGTCATAATCTGGACTATGGCAGGGGAGGAACCCTGGATCTCGTGAATTAGCATAATACAAAGCCCACCACATCATAATGTTTAGAAAAATAAACAAATAATGAGCCCATGGTGTGATATCCCATGAAACTGGAACAACCTGCAGGCAAACAGAAGTATCAATAATGGACACGTGCCAAGTTCTACTTTAGTCAGGGCTGATTCTAGCTTCAATATCATAATGAAAGTAGAAATATTGTAATATTGTAATCCCCAGGGTATAAGCTGCTAATCAATTGCAGGTCCCTCCCCCCCTCCTTTAAGTCTCCCAGAGGTGATGAACCTGTAATTTCTCCCTGTAAAATCCATACATCCTCTAGCAAACAGGTAGTGAGAGTACTCAAACTGATCAGATCAAACACCAGGTTCTCCTAAATACTATTTAAGGAAATGTGTAGCAGTTAAAGGAGAGAATTAACAATCAGTTCTTGAGAGTTTAAGGGTTCTGATAACATAATTTCCCTGCACAGGGTTTTTACTAGGACCACTTCACCACCTCCCGGTTAGCTCAAAGGATAGAGCGCTGGACTGTTGTGCGGGAGGTCGAGGGTTCAAGCCCTAGCTGGACCAACACTCAGGATCTTAAAATAATTGAGAAGAATGCGCTACCTTTCTATAACATCAAGAAATGGTTAGATATTCTAGTCTTCTCGGATAGGGACGAATAAATGGAGGTCCCATCTCCTGCAGGGTTAGGGGCAGGAGACGTTAATTTCCGACACACGAGATTACTGTGTGATGGAGGTCCTCCCATGGGGTGAGGTGGGATGGGTGGGTAAAAGGACCCCCGTTGATACTAGTGTTTACTACATTGAAGGGGCTATCCTGTATAAATATAGATGTCTACTCTACTTGTCTCCAGTTGAGCTTACTAACTACTGAGGTAAATTTTTTTCAGGTCTGATTTTCACTATTGCTCAAATAGTGCTTTACTGCGAAGGATCGTTCTCATATACGTCTCATAACCGCAGTTCACACATATGTTTCATATGTTTGTTGTCGTTTGATTTATCATCTACGGGTTTATGTCGAATTAATTTGATGGCCTGCTCCCAGTTGGCTTGTTAGCTCAATTGGTAGAGCGCTGCACTAGTATCGCAGAGGTCAGTGGTTCGAATCCCGTACAGGCCTGAAATTTTTTTCAGGTCTGATTTCCACTATTGCTCAAATAGTGCTTTACTGCGAAGGATCGTTCTCATATACTGAGGTAATGTTACAATGCCTCCCATACAGAAAAATGGGTATAGAACAATGTCTTTGTTTCATCAGCTTTCACGATCTACTCACATAAAAGAAATAAACAGGATAACCCCAAAGAAACAGATTTCCCAGGTAAAATAACAATGGTCCTTTTGATCTCCCAGGTGGGCCAAACACAATGTCTCTGAAATAAAATCAAATTAGGGTTAAAATCAAATTAACTTAAAAGTAACAAATTATTTGGCAACAAACATAATGACAATAAAATGACCAGCTCCTAGTTGGGATGTTGGCTTAGCTAGTACAGCATTGCACCAGTTTCGCAAAGGTCATGGGCTCAACTCTTATACAGGAATTTTTTTCAGGCCTTATTTTCACTACTGTTCATAATAAGTCGTGTTCATTACTGTGACGATCACTCTTACATTCAAACAAAATAGAGCTGCTGTGGTTAGGTGCCATTGTGAGATGCTGGAAATTCACTTTAAACCACAAATTGATAAATGGCTCAAACATTTTAAATACTTTCTCAAAGCAGGAACATGTTCTAGATGGTTAATTGTAACATACGAAAACCCATAAGAGTGCATGTACTGTATAAAACTGCATAAAGGGACATACCTCATGTGACAGGACACCAGACGATTAAGTTTACTTTGCAGGTAGTGTACAATTTCTTTGTGGTCTCGCCCCATGGCCAGTCTTAATGGTGTCTTGTTATTACTATCTACAGCATCTAACACAACATCCTGGAGCAAAAATGGGAAGTAAATACTACTAGTGGCACTCAGTTGTGAAAAATATTTCTGAAAATGGTGTTGTTAGTGTTTCATGGATTTAGCCATTGAAAACCTGAGCTGTAAGAATAATATGAAAAGATTTATACCCACACTAAAACATAATCACCTAATTTAATAATAATTAATAATAATTTATTACTTCTATTGTGCCTTTTTCTAATTTCTCTGAATAATATCACCCCTGAATCACTCTTTAAGGTGACAAGAATACAGAAAACGAGCACCTACTTATTAAGAAGCTCAAGATTGATTGCTACACAAAGTAATCATCTTTGTTAGTCCCTTAGGAAATGTACAGAGGAGCAAGTGGAGAATCAGCATACTGATGTTAAATTGTAAAGAGTTAAAAATTGGCTGTATTCCTAATGAATTTCAACTGCACGTAATTAAATCAGTATATAATTAAAAGTTTGTGATAGACAGTATAGTTCTGGACCCAGTTGTTTGAAGGCTGATTAGCACTAACCCAAGGTTAAATTCTAATCAGGGTTTCTTTAATCCTTTGTTTAAAAGTCTTTTTTGGGATAATATTCCTTACACTTTTTATAGCATCCAATCACCAAGTTGTACACAAAAAGAATTCCACTGAATTTCCTTTTAAAGCTTTCAGATCTGAAATCAGATTTTACAGTAACCCTGGGTTATCTTAACCCAGCTTTGAACAACCCGGCCCAGAAGATCCTCCCTGCAAAATAACAGCATTTTATGTATGTTTTGCCAGAGCAAATGACGAAAAGGTTAAAGGTTAAGACATCAGCTTTAGAAACTCTTTATCATGGCCAGTTTAAAATTATTTATATTTATCAGCTTGTTTGATAAAACCATGTAATCTTGCTATACCCCCTCCAACTAAACACCACAGCCATTTTAAAAACCTACCCCCTTTATTCATCTGACAAGGTATGTCTAACAAGTAAGCTACATTTATTTCTTTAGACCTAGATATTAGGCAGTTGGCTGACTTACAGTAACCACATGACCTTTCATGTGTTTTAAAAATTTAATGCACTTTCTTCTGTTTCTTTTCTATTTGCATGGACAGATAGCTTAAGAGGTAAGAGGTGACAAGCTGATACAGTGAAAAGAACAGAACTAAAATATAATTATTCTGTAACAGACCAACATAAAATGAAATGTTTTCTAGCCTTGTTAACAAAGTTTCTGTTTGTCAAGATTTGGTAGTGATGATCCTGACAAACCTGTTTAAAAAGCTCAGCAACATCACAACAGTGGTTAGTTAGTCCTTATTTTATCAAAACTCTCTTTCCTAATCATAACCATTAAAATTTTCCCAAATGTGATTGGTGCATTAGCTGCTTTATTTTTCACCATTTGTAAATAATCCTATAGAGATGTAATTGGACCTTGTAACCAGACAGTTGGCTGTAATCAGACAGTTAAAGAAGTCATTCAAACTTAGTCCACTCAGCCAGATCCACCAATCCCAGAATTGATTTCAATAACCATAGCAACAACCACTTACCCTACAAACCTGGGGAATTTCCAAAATGGAGGAGTTTCTTACTTTAAACAATGTCTTTACTGGAGATATTTTCTCAAATGAATGTATTTGTTTTCAATAGAAATTGTAATGGTTATGATTACTTGGTAACAGAACTTCATGTCATCCAATTCTGTCTGTAATCATACTTGTAATTAACAAGTATGATTACGACGAAGGGCTAATGCTCGAAATGTCAGCTTTTGTAATCGTTACGGCGGCCAATTTACCATTTCAACTTTGTTGATATTTCCAAATTATTTCCTTACCCCCACGGACACAGCCCCAAACAGTTTCTTTAGAAACTATCAGCCTTTATTTATTTATTTGTAATTAAGAAATCAGACTCCTGCTTTGCAATTGTTTGATTTTGTAATCACTCGTACAATTACTGACAGAGTTGGACTCTACTGGGTCCTGTTACCATTACAGACCAACAGAAACCCAGAGGCTATACATACAGTCATCAAATTTAGTAGTGGATGAAGCTTCCCTAAATATTCAATGCCTACCATGTCCACAATGTGCTCAACTGTGAGCAGGTCTCCACTAAGACAAGCCAGATGAAGAGGGGTCTAAAACATTGTAACAAAGATTTGAAAAAGTCAGCTGGATTTTAAATTTCCATAGATATCTCCTAGTCATTAATTAACTTTAAAATGTCAGCTATAGAGAAGTTAGTATTATGCTGCTTTCAAAGTTTAATATTCATTAATAAATTAGAATGCAAATGGAAACTGGTACTGAAACTATTTTTTTCAAACCTCTAGCAAGTATTTCAAGTTTGTCTCTCCAAGATTCAATTATTTGGAAATAATTTCAGACCAACTAATTAAAATATTTTATTTCTCCCGCCTGGTTTTCTTTTCGTGTACAAACAAAAAAAGGATCTATGAAGAGAAAAATCTAATTTCAAAAGCCCATTAATCAAAGGTTTGCTTGTAGAAAACCAAGTCTGCAATTAAAATCAAATATATATTTATATCAGTTCATAATTCAAAGTGGTTGAACCAGCCTATCAATTATGAAGAAATGAATTTATCGAAAAAAGAAATTAATTTTCTGTCATTGACAAGTATTCTGTTTGTAAGTATCAGTTCTGAAGTGTTGTTGCATCAATTGATGATGCTCCTTTTGAATTTCTTATGTACAGCAGTCTAGCTTCTCAAGTTTTTTTATGATACAGAATAACATAACACAAAAAGGTGGGAGGAACATTAATGTGGAATGAGAGGTAATTTTTACAATATGATGTTCTAGTGTGAATTGCCACGCATGTAAAAGGCAAAGGCAATTATGTCACTCCAACTATTAACGTATCATGATTATTTTACATGAATCCCTACTTTGTAAATGTAAACATTTTTACATGGCTAATACCAATCAAAATTACTGTCAGAGAGAATAATTATTTGCAAATAAGTTAAATCATATGACAGACAAGTTAATTTTGACATTGTCTCTTCATATCTTATCCTTTTGATACTTAAATATTGATTTATGACTTATGATTGAAAAGACGCATTTTCCTCATACATTGGTTTACTTTCAAACCCAAACTTATCAATTTTTCATGAGTTTAATGCTCTGATGAGAAATTTTAAGATTTAGAGATCAAGATTGTTCTCTCTTTCCTTCTCCTAGAATGTATCTCTCTACAATAATACACAAGGAAAAGAGTCAACTTAAAATGATAAAAGATGACCCACAGTGAGAACCTCAGTCAGATACTTGTGAATAATTAATAGTGGCAAAGAGAGGGGAAAGGATGTAAACGACTATTTAGGTTAAAAATTAAATATTTGAAGACGTCCAATTGCTGAGTTTAGAAATTGTCTGGTGAATTTTCACTGCACTGCTTTCTCAAGATTCTCACACAGCAGCAATCTGTTCCATCATATTCCAAATTATCATGTCAGCATACAATCTTCAACCAGGGTAATTGTGTTGTGTTACATTTTTACAGTGTCTATCTTCACCTACTGGATACTAGTTATGTCAAGGGAATTTTTTGGAACACTGAAGCCGAGATGCCGTGAAGCACTCAGTCTGAGAGAATTGAAAATGTTTATAGTATCTTTCTTTTAGATCTTTTAAAGTTCAATGTTCAACAAATAGAACCCATTTGTTTTCTCTTTTAGTCCATGCAGGAAAGAACCCATGATTACTTTTTAGTGGAACAGTACTTGTTAAAAGAATTAACTTATAGTTTGTGTTTTGTATATACTTAGAGTTTACCAAACATACCTGGCTAAACCTGTCTTTCTGTTTGGGATCAAACCCAGAATACAAAAGCAACTGAACCACCTCACTGTGACCTGCAAATTTTACATACATGAAAACCAAAAATATGCTTGGTATAATTATTGTCCACTGCAAGTGCTCCCAAACATATTTACTGTCAAACAGTGAAAACCATGAATACCTGAAGTATTTTAAGAATGTTTATCATGTTATGACACATTAGATATCAGCATAACCACAAACTAAAAACGTTTACCGCTCACATTTTCGTTTTCTTTTTTTGTTTAACTGTAAGCATTTCATGACAACATGTAAACATCAGAGAAAAATACTTTCATTCAGTTGGTTTATATTTCCTTTGTGCTACTGAGGAACTGCACATAAAAAGGAAGCGTGAGGTGTAATATCAAATAACACTGCCTGCTAGAAGTATTACAGAAAAATTGGCTTATGCATCACCTTTTCAATCAAAAAGATATGAGGCACTTGCCACTTTTGAAGTGTACTGAGATGCTGCAGTTGGTCTGAGTCATCTCTGGCAACTCTTAAGTATCTTTTTACGCTCCAAAGTTGCAGCCTCCCTTATATCTTGATGATTACACACTGATGGAAAAACCAATTGTTCACCATACTGCAATTAATATATACAGAACTTGCTACCTTTAAAACAAGCCCAGTGTAAAGCATTGTCTCCTTCATGATCTGTCAAGAATATCTTTGCTCCTTTGCCTATAAGGTATCCAGCCAGCATTGCTTTTCCATATTGTGCAGTAATAATCAAGGGAGTACAACCTTTGTTGTCAGTACAGTCTATTGAAGCCCCGTTTTGAAGAAGAAGATCCACACATAAAATATGACCATTGACACATGCCCAGTGAATTGGATATGGTCCGTAGTCTGATCGACTCTGTTCATTTACTTCAACTCCACAATTTATAAAGAATTTTATAACTTCATTGTAACCACCCAGGGCTGCCCAATGCAAAGGCGTGTGTCCATGACTGTCGTATGTGCTAAGAATTTTTACGCCGTGCTGTGCAACAAGTTCTCTGCAAACTCTGGAATCTCTATAAACAAACAGAAATGTTACATCAATGTCTTGGTTGTAACAATTTAATACAAAAGACAAAATTAATTATCATAAATAATTGAATTATATCAGGTTAGAGGAGGTGAAATTAATATTGCCTGTATAATGTTTGAAGTATACCCACATTGGAGACTTCTTAAGAGAAAGGAGTCAACAAAAGGAGAGGCATAGAACAAAAAATGATTTTGATATGATGCATCAGACTGAAAAATGAACAAAGAACACTTCATAGTGGGATAGGTGGGGGCCAATGTAAGCTTTTCGACACAGTTTATAGTAACTAACTTTCATCTGACTCAGATTTTTTAAATATCCCCAGCAATCTTATTGAAGCCACATTGTCAATTAAATGACCACAAACAGAGTATAACTTGATAAAAAGATGTACTGTAGGATCCATACTGTTAGGATGACATATCAGTCTGTCAAATCATTCTGTGTTTAACACTACAGGTACTTTGGAAAAAAAAAAACCGTCAAACTAAATAACTAAAAAAAAATCACTGTTTTTTTCTTTTTTTAAAAAAAACAGGTGTTTGTGTGATTTACTCCTTTCCCTTATTCCACTGGATCGTTGGCAAGTTTTGGTTACTCTCTTTTCTGCATAATTCCCAGTGTTGATTTACTTCCCATTTCATGTGAAATGGCCTTTAACCGACCAACTAAGTCCATCTGTACCTCAGAGTAAAAACATGTCTAAACGCCTCAGCTGTTAATAACAAGTAAACTTGTCTAGCAAACCATTTTTTTTCTTCCATTTACCAGATCGCATATCGTGTCTGCTAAGTCTCATTCGCGTTAAGTTACTACATTGTAACCAAAGATATCATAAATAAAGATAAGCTATCGAAGATCAGAACTGAATTATACCATCCTCAGAGGCTTAAAAGGCGATGCGATTAAAAAGGGAAATTTATATTAAAAGGAGCACATGATATCATATGTGGAAAGTCCTCTCTAAGTTATGTTTTGGAGGTTGAAAAAGAGGCATACAGTCGAACAACGGCTTATCTATTACTCACCCACACTGTGCAGCTTCAAAGATATCAATCTGTGTGCAATTCTCGTGGTTTTCACACACCTTTGATTCTTTCTTATCGCCCGCCATGTTGGTAGCCAACCAACTTCACGAGGATTTCCGAGGACAACCGTAAAATATTCGGGTATCTTCGGAAGATCTATTTTACCTTTCCGAAGATCAAGCATGGAACGTCTGTCACCCGGGTGTCATGTGAGAGGAATACTGTCTAACACTTACTGATTCGAATGAAAGGTGGAAGTATGGCGGATCAGCGCGATTTGGTGCATCTCAACCGCTTAAAGTGCTTCAACGACGCTGTTTTTGCCATAGTATCTACCATTTTGATTCTTCCCATCCGTAGACTTGAAGAAAAATCCAGGGAAGACCTTGAAACTCAGCTGGAGAAACGATGGGTACAGCTTGTAGTGTATTTCATATCGTTTCTTGTTATTTGCTCTGTCTGGGAATCCCATGTGCACCGTTTTAAGATTCTTGCCCATGTAGACGATGTGTTAGTGTGGCTCAACCTTACTTCTCTCATGTTTACCTCGTTTTTACCGTTTGGGTGTGCACTGGAGGGCAGTTATCCGACAAAATACCTTCCTTTAGTGCTAATTTGTGGTGACATGTTACTTGTAGAACTTCTCGAAGTGGCCATGATTTACTATTCCTTTCATCATGATTACTTACTGATAGGCGAGCTAAACGACCTATCCAAAGAAGAACAGAAGGAAAGGAGAAATTATATGTTGGCGAAGAAACTTCTTAATCCAATGCTGTATATTTTGGCTGGATCTCTGAGTCTTTTCAATTCCGTTACTTCATGGGTTGTGATTTCTATTGTTATAATCACGCCATGCATCCATCGTCTAATTGGCTTAATCTTTCGAAAATGCAAGTTTGTTCGCGTGGCTGGAGCAGATTTCGATCTTATGTTCGGTAACTACATCGACACAGAGCGGGTAGAATGTTTCAGTGATGGAGTATTCTCGATTGTCGCAACGCTGCTGGTATTGGACATTACAACAGAGAGTTTCCCATCTGCTACGGATGTCACGCGAAATGGAATCGATTTAACTGTACTGCAGATGTGGCCGAAGTTCTTGGTGTATGCTGAAAATTTCATTGTGATTGCTCTCTTGTGGTTTATCCATCACTCTCTCTTCCACTGCATCAAAAAAATGAATCAATTCATGTTGGTTTGCAACAACATTTCCCTGGCTTTCGTTGGTTTCTTTCCCTGTATGGTTGCCATTTTGAACAAGTTTGCTGACGAGCCCAAGAAACCAGATGACAACACAAGGCTTGCTGTGCAGTGTGGCTCAGTGGTCATATTTATGACAAGTATGTTTCAAGCGGCTGTATTTGTCGCTGCACTGTGGAAAGGTCCAACCCATCTGGAACCAAAGGTGAACCCAGCTGTCTCCAAAACAAGTCACTACCATTTGACCTTAAAACTTGCCATTTTACCTGTTATTAGTCTTTCAGCATACTACATTGCAATTACAGCAAGTGATTTCATAATCTATGTTGCTTACCATGTTGCTGTATTTGTAACTCCATTTTTGTTCTTTGCACTTAAATTCTTTTGGGGAGGTAGGGAAGTGGGTGTTTTGAGACACGATGTTGCCATGGATCCTGACTTGGAAACCTGGGTCCCTCCCCCACACAGAAGCAGATTGCGTCTCCAAAAGAATTTTGTAGGAGACACCACCTTATCACAGTCATTAGCATGCTGAGTAAATGTCATCCAGTTTCAGACTTAGGATGGTCCAAAATAGTTTTGCGATGTTTTGGCTTTTACTGAAAAGAGGTAGAAGAGCCCAGAACACTTCATCACAATAGAATGTGCTGCAGCTTAGAGTAACCTTGAAACATGAAAATGTGTGATTTAGAATTGTGCACACAATAACTAGTTATTTTTTAGGTGAAAAGCAGCTGAAATGTGTAAATATTAGCTAACTCACATGTATGTTAACTTGGTAGTCTAGAAATGCAAAAATATGGAAATCTGAAAATCTGAAAATAATGAGTCTTGAGCTACTCACATTTATCTTAACTTGGCAATGTGGAAATGAGTCTTAAGCCTACTCACATTTTGTGTTAACTAATGGTAATGTTACTTTGTTCTTATTAACCAAGCGGGAGGTCTATATGGAAGAATCTTGACCGAGGTCTCCAGTACAGACCAAACTGCATTCGGTCTGTACCAGCAACCAAGGTCAAGATTCTCCCATACAGACCGACCTAGCTCGGTTAATAAGATGTTTATTATACGGCTGTGTCTTATATGCCAATTTTTTTACATTCTTTGTACCTTTTTTTTCTAGACTGGTCTAGATGCCGGTCTAGATGGGAAAATCTAGACCGCTTTCAATATTTATTTCAGCCAATCAAATTTGTGAATTTGGTAGTTCCCAGTCCTTGTGAGACACAGCCATATAATAATGAACCTTACAAATAATCAAACTAATCAAAACTTGTTTTAACTACATGTAATTAGGATTTTTTTCCACTCCAAAGGAAATAAAAAAGTTAGTATTGATGCCACAATCCATCAAATAATTGGTGTTTAAAAAAATGGCACAACTATTTTGAGCAACTTTTAAATAACCTAAACTGGCCCTAAAGGTTCAGATGCATGGAACACGTGGTGTCTGAATTAAGTAGAAATACATGGAAATCACTTGTAAGATATTCCTGATAGTTCTCCTGTACTTTTTTTCTCTGAGAAAATTGAATTTTACTTTGAGTTCAGTACAGAACTCTTACAAATTACCTGGGCTTCTTGATATGGAGTTAATGATAGTAATGCTCACGCTTAGACTGCTCCACTCTGTTATTTATATTATTTTCTATTTAATTTAAGGAGTTAATACTCTTGTGAGTTTTCATTTACAATTTACATTTTTTAAAGTCAATTGTGTTGTTAAGCCAAAAAGAAGTTTTGTAAGGATAATGATATTTAACATAGCTAAAGCATGTTTGTTTTTTAAAAATGTTCTTCTCTCTCTAAAGCAATTTTAAAATTCCAAGTATTTTAGTTATAGAAATAGTATTTTTCCAATATTTTGTGAAGATATGTCATCTTTAAGATCAAGAAAACTTGTGTAAACTTGTGGAGCAACCAGGTTTCCAAGGGAAGTCAACTAAAATCTAACTCTTTTGAGGGTTACATTCAATTTGATAATCTTTAACTAAGTAGACTGTAGCTCAGGCAGGTGCTTTATCTGACAGATTACTTTGGCTACTAATTTCAAGTACTGAGATATGAAATTTTTTCCAAAGGTATTGTTAGTACTTTAATTAGTGTGGAGAAATTAGTAGCTTGCATTATTTATTTTGCAAAGGAAAATAATGTATACGGCAGAGAAGAAAAAGCAAGAATAATTGATTTATTGAAGACTGCAGTTTAAACTGAATATTGCTACTAAGTTTAGAACATGAAGTAGTTGAGTCAGAGGTATGCTTGAAAGGCAGTAAATATGTTTTCAGAAACCAATGTGAGTGGAATTCTTGTCACTGATTCTTAACATCATACTTAACAGTTTTAAAGGATGTCCCCTTGGGGTTGGGCATTGTGCACTCCCCCCTCCCCCTGCCTTACCAATGTTAGTTAGAGAAAAGTTGCGTGATGCCAAATGCCTGAGGAATTTGAGGGATGGACCATTATTTTTCTGTAGGGGGGGTATGAGAAAGTTTCTTCTGCAAAAAGTTTTTTAAACATACATGTCTCCACAAACATTTTTTCCAACATCATATTTGTGCAAACAATTTCTTTCCATTAGTTTTTCAGTGTTCTTTTATTTGTGCGAAATATTACCATAGCCTTATTGAACTATTTTATGAAGAACGTAATCAATAGTGCTATAGCCACTTATTTTGTCAACATACGCTACACTCACCTCTTAAAATTTTTCGGCAGCTACTGACACATAAAAGTCCTATTTTTTCAAGAAATATTCAGCTATCTTCAGATTTGTTATTTGCTTAATACCACTTTTTAGTGCCCAAATTGTGTTAAGTTTATACTAATCAAGGGTGTGCTCTAAGGAAAATTGAATGGAGCCTGGTGCTCTGAAACTGTGAAATCAAGGGTGCCTAGCATATGCTTTGAATGAAAAAACTAAAATGTCTGAGTTGCCCACAAGCAAAAGTAAGGCACCAGGGGCCACTGGGTGCAGCAAAACCACAGAATTGCTAATACTTCAATTTGTGGCTTCATTTTTTTATTTCAGTTTTGGTAGTAATACTTTTTAATATCTTACCCGACTTCTCTGCAAACAATTTTTTTACCCTATCACGTTTGCAAACAATACATTTTGTTTTTTCAGACCTTGCAAACAATCTTTTTCAATATTTCTCTTAATCCCCCCCCCCCCCCCAGAAAAATAATGGTCCGTCCCTATAAGGCCTTTTTACAGCTGTGTACTTAGTGCCGTGCCTTTGATTTGGAGTGAGACTGAAGGTGACCTTGTCGTGATAGAGACCTGTATCTAGTTAGCATGAAAACAAAGTGATTTACATTTGAAAGGCAGTAAGGTTTGTATCATAAGAAGGTCAACCCTAACCTCACTCCCGTTAAAAGGCTCGGCAACCGAGCACAACTGTAAAGTGGACTATCACGTTAAAATACACTCGGGGATCAACTGAGCGGAATCTGCGTCAGTTAATTAGTTCACCATTAGCATTGAATTTTTTTTCACGTTTGCCCCTGGCTCAATAGTTGACTATTCTTTAGAAAATGGAGCCACGCTCCAAAGAGCAACATAATTCGAGCCTTTCCCACCGCAAAATCTTGTTGATGTTGCGTGACGTGGGGGAGTCTGCGCGAAACTTCCTGATGAACCACGATTGGTCTTGGTTTCGCAGTGTGACCTTAGTGGAATTTAGAGCGCATTTTCACAACGCACAATTCAAGTAGAATTGAGGGGTTTTTTTCACTTTCACTTTCACTTTCTGTACTTTGCCGCATTTGACAACAGAAATAATAGATGCAATATGACAGAGGAAGTGGATCTTCTCCATCTCAAGCGTTTGCAATGCTTCAATGATGCAGTATTCGCCATTGTAGCGACAATTTTAGTTCTCCCAATCAGGAAACTCGAGGAAGACGCAACAGAAAGCACCAGCCTTGCCGATCAACTTACCGACAAATGGCAGCAGTTGTTGATCTATCTTGTGGGATTTCTCGTAATTTGTGCCGTGTGGGAATCGCACGTTCTGCGCTTCCGTATTTTGTCAAGGCTAGATGATGTGCTTGTCTGGTTAAACCTCGGTTCGTTGCTGTTCACTTCGTTTCTCCCTTTCACATGCGCTCTTGAGGGAATGTTCACCGACAAGTACCTCGCCATGATGCTAATATGTGGAAATCTGCTCGTTCTCGAAATCCTGGAGGTGGTCATGATCGTGTACGCCTTTCATCATCCATGCCTGCTGGACCCCGAGTTTGAGAATCTCTGCCATCAAGAAATCAAACAGAGACTGAAGCTGATGCTTGTGAAGAAAGTTGTTAACCCCTTCCTGTATATTTTAGCTGGTGCTGTTAGCTTGGCCAAGATAGAATTGGCCTTGATTGTTGTAGCGATTGTCGTGTTCTCTCCCTGCATAAACCGCCTTGCAGGCGTCATCTATCGCAAATGGACTCGCGTGCGTCTAACTGGATCGGAGTTCGATCGCATGTTTGGGAATTTTATTGACAAGGAGAGAGTGGAGTTTTTCAGTGATGGACTTTTCGCGATTGTATCAACTCTTTTGATCCTAGATATCACTGCCGAAGACTTTCCGACGAAAGAGGAAGTCGACCGCCATGGCATCCAGAACTCACTGCTACACATGAAGTCGGAAATTTTGACGTATGGAGCGACTTTCGTGGTGGTGGCGCTTCTATGGTTCACGCACCATTCGCTTTTTCACTTCATTGAGAATCTGAATCAAGTCATGCTCGTTTGTAACAATATTTCCTTGGCCTTCGTGGGTCTAGCTCCTTTAATCAACGTAACGCTTAACCGTTATGCTGGGTACGGCAAAGCAGACAGCCGTCTTGCGGTACAAGTCGGGGCGATCATTATATTTATGGCCAGCATCAGTCAAGCTGTGGTGTTCGTGATCGCGTTATGCAAGGGCCCGAACTACCTGATGGTGCGCGCGAATCCTAGCGTGGGATCTCGTACGCACACGTATCTCGCGTTGAAGATGGCAATACTTCCACTGATGACGTTCGTGGTATATTTAGTAGCCGCGCTTTGCCCGAGTGCTAGCGCTTCGCTCTCTGATGACGTGTATCACATTGCTGCTGGGCTGACCCCTGTGATATTCATCCTCATGAAGATCGTGTTTTCCTGTTTCAAGGATCACCGTCACTGCCGACAGTGGAGAAGGGGGTCTGTGCAAGAAATCGATTCAGAATTTTACCAAATTATTGAAAGTGACTAAAAGAAAATGGAATGCAAGAGGGAAGAACCAACAATATTAACAATACCAAAAAACTTCAGGAACAAGAACTGTAGCCTCTGTGCATTTCAAAGTGTTTTCATTGACCGAGCTCACCACGACTCTAAACGTAACCCATAATGTCTTTTGTGTCGTATGTATTCCGTATAATCGGGAACTTTGACTGAGTCATGTAATCGCAATCTCGTAGCTTTTTTTAAGAGGAAGACGTATTCACGTGCGATTGCACCGTAACCCTTAAATTTACCCCCTAACATCAGTTTACATATTCTCCATACTATTCGCTATACTAAGATGCTGACAAGGAGAATTTGTTAAACAACCAGGAGCATAGACAGTTGGTGATCATTTTCGTATTCTCCTGACTTTAATGTTTGATTCTGGGGTGATATTGTGAGGAGAAATTAGATGCTGGTCACTTTAGGGGTTAAAAGGTTGAGAGAGTATCTTTGGTGTCTGAACAACACCCGGCGTTGGTAATTGCACAATGATTAAAAACTAGGAGAAATTCAGATCCGATATTAAAAGCTAAACCTTTCCAATGTATTACAAACTCGGATTTCATTACGTCTTTGTACCTGAAAACTCCGCTAAAACAACAGAACATCATTAGTAACGTTCAAACAATTCTTTATTGAAGACCTTTCATTTTAATAATAATATCTCAAATAAATCTTACTTTGACTTGTATCTAGAATTCTCATAGAAGGTATGTCACTCTTGTGCAAACTCGACATGATAAATATCGAATTCCTTTTTAAAGGTCCTTTAAAAAAGGATCTAAATATTTGATTTTGAAAATAATTCATTAAAAACCGTAGCTAATTTTCCTTTAACTATAAATATTGAAAAATACGTTTAGAGTATGCAAAACGTTGCTGTACAATTGCACAGTATCTACATGAGTGATAGAATTTTATACATTATGTATAGTTTTCCTTACTTAACAAATAAAGGCATAAACAATACCAACAAGGAGGTAATTACAGCTTTCAGACTTCCCCTTACTTCCGAACGAGGTATGTACAAGTTAACTTTACAACGCTAGAAGAGAGCTACAAGTTTTAGAGTTAATCCAAGCGAAAAGTAACCAAACTCTGAAAGAAGGAAAGATTCAATAATGGTTGTAGAAGACAACTTTGAATTCCACGCCACATTTGCTCGCAGTTTTTAAGTGAACGTGTAAACGAAGCTTTTCATTCCACTACTCTTAGATTTCTCATTTGCGTGTTTTTTTCAACGGCAGATTCTCGGTTTGTATTGACGATCGAAAAATTAAACCAGCGAAAAATAGCGGTAACTGGAGGCGGGTGAAGCCTAGAGGAGAACATGCCCTCGCTCTTCCCCAGACCCCTCCGTTTTCCCTACGACGCATTTTCTATGAATTCCCCAGTCCAAAGTCCAAGAGCCTGACACAAACTAGCACTTTCCCAATGTTTTCAAGCTATTAGTCCTACCAGTAACCATCCAATGAGGGCCCTGCTCAATATTTTTCAAGCCAATCCCATGGACGATTGAATTACAGAATCGTCGGCTAGATAAAGTTTTACCGCAGTTTTAACATTTTGACTTCGAAGCCACCCAACGGACAACTTCTCAGTCGTTGTATTCAAATTGCATAAAAAGTTTGCACAAAACTAACTCATTACGTGTGCACAAGCACGAACTTTTCCAAGAATCAACCAATGAATTCTTGTTTTTACTTCAGCCCGGTCAACAAAAAAAAGCGTCATTTTGTTGCAGCGGTTGTGGGGGCACGGTGAAAGGCAGATAGGCTTAAAATCGTCATAATGCAAACATAAAGAACAAATATTAATCCCAATTGAGCATAACTAAATGGTCTCTGTAAATCCACGCTAGGTACCATATATGATCTCTATTCGACAGACTTAATGTAAGACTTACATCACTTACAGATCCGTAATATCTTTTATTACACGACTCGGGCAGTCAGAGGGCCAATAACTAAAATCAACCAATCAAAATGCTCTATTGCCGGTCAATATTCTCTCAGTATTGGACCGGGCACTGTCCCGAATGGTCCCGAATGATACCGCACTTGCGCCCCTTTGAACTTCAGTCGTATAATAAATCTCTTATTGACCAAGCTTGCTCGGACCGTACTGGAAGAATATCGGCCCTCGGTCTTTTCTGTACGGACCGAGCGCAGCGAGGTCCGTACTGTCAAGACCTCGCGCCGATATTCTCCCAGTACGGCCCTCCCGCTTGGTTAATAAGATACATGAAACGCACGATAACAGATCTGCATTAGTTGATGTATCTACGCAGGAAATGAAGTTTAAGTTGTTTTTCTAAGATTTCTCCACTCAAAAAGACATTTTGCATAAAATTAGCTTCAATCATAAAAGGAACTGCTACACTAAAGGCGGGTAAGGTTCTACGGCGACCCATCTTTACCTTCTAAACCTCTGAAAATATCTATTGTCGCTGTGATTAAAACAACCGAAGTGGTGCACATGGAAGATTTTTTTCGCGGGCAACTCATCCACACTCCACGTATGCGTGTCTTTCACTCCAAATCTTTCACGTGTACCACGCGAGCTATTTTTGAGGTGAACTTTTTCTAAAAAAGAATCTAACATTATGTCATCTACGATTAAATAAAAGGCGTGTTTACGCCAGAGAAGCAGAGATTATTTCACCAAAAGCGCCTTCGAAGCACTGCTTCAGATCACGATATGAAACAACCAACA
The DNA here is from genome assembly GCF_964205215.1 of Stylophora pistillata. NCBI lineage: Eukaryota > Metazoa > Cnidaria > Anthozoa > Scleractinia > Pocilloporidae > Stylophora > Stylophora pistillata. Next base: position 30,849,919 of record NC_142527.1, on the reverse strand, counting down.
CGGATTGTTCGTCTCGGGACATTAGACAAACTTTCTCAGATGTCCCCGCTTCCAGCTGGAAAGTGAAACAGTAAAAGAAAGTAATAAAATGTAATATGTACTCGATGATACAAGCGAAAACTGGAAAAATGAGTCAAATTTCACTTTAATTATGCAGAAAGTCAAACAGTGCCATTCATTCGTTCTTATTTACTGACTCGAATGTGCGTTGCTATTTAATGTGAATGTTCCCATGTTTGGGATCAAACTGTGAATATTAGGACCTCTTTATAGAGCTCATCGTAAAGAATTGCAAAATAAAAACCGAAGCCTATCAGAACAAATTGAACATCATAAATAGCTAATGAGAACGCAAAGTAAAAACAAACAAATTGACTGAAGGGCGGGAAAATGCACGTGACCAAGTCGCGGTTGGTTTTAATTTTGGAATCTGATTGGTTGAGAAAGTGAAGCCAGTTTTCAGCATCAATCACAGAGCGTAGAAAAGCAAAATCTCAGCATTCCTTAATAACTTTCCACAATTAAATTAGAATTGCTCCCAAGGAATAAAACCTAATAAAATACCGCAAAAATTTACCACAAACACCATCATGTTCCAAAGGACTAACCTTGTTCAGACAGGCAACTATATGAGCCAAGTCTACCCATGGTGCACCATTTTCAGTTACTTGGTGGAACAAATAGTCTCTAAACAGCTTCAAAAGATATCGGTCACCAGTCTCCGACCAACTTGGATCCATGGTGAACCTGTAAAGGAATAGGCACGAGTCAGAGGGAGCTCATAGGGGATCTACTGCCTAATATGAGAAATGTACGGGATTTTGCGGATACACATCGATCCTCAAAAATATAGATCTCGAAAAACAAAAAGAAAAGAAAATCTGCTTATGGCGAAAGTCAATCAGTCCGAACGCGTCTAGAGTTCAAGCGGAAAACAAGCTATTCATATACACGCAATAAAACAAAAGCTTATATACTCTGGCCGTTCATTGATGATTCCAATCTTGCAGAGGATTCTGAAAAGGCGGCCGTTCTCCATTTCCTGATAAAAAAAAAAAAAAAATTTCAAGCTAAACTTTTGCCATGGACGTTAAACATACAAATACCCAAAGCCTAATAAAATCGTTAAATGTACGTTCAGATTGATTTTAAGTACGTCTACAACTACTTTGAAGGAGTATCTCCTGGTTGCGTGTCTTGAAAAAATCCTGCTGAAATTTTCTAAATGCTCATTTCCAATCCACTATGATCTTTGTCACCTTAGTTCATCCTTGATGCTTTTTGTTCCATTCTTCCTATTTTGTTGTTTTTTTTATCTTACCTACCGAATAGTTTGTTGTTTCTTACATGAAGGTCGCACGAAAGGTCTCCCTAAAAATCGCAACGAGACGCCTTGAAAGTAAATACAACGAAACTCAGGCCTCGGAGCTATTTCTCAAAAAATTACGAAGAATGACGGACATTTTCGAAGATATCGGTGTACCAAACAAAGATTGCTGAACAATTACCGGGTGCTTACAAATTATAATACACTACCTTAGCCAGTTCGCCCTCTAAAACATCGCACTTGACTTGCGCAGCGTCCAGTTGTGTATAAAATCTGGCTCCAATCATCGGCATAATGTCATTCACGGTCTTCATGTGAGCTGCTGGCACAGGACTGCTGAGAAGGTATCTGTTGGAGAAAGTAAAGTCTGGACTTCACGAAAACAGAAAAATTTTGGATTTAACAAAACTTTACAGAGCCAAATGACAAGACAAAGCTCTGCTTCTGTAGTTTTAGGTCTTCTGACCGTGCTTAAGATTGAGAAAAATGTCCAACATCATAACAGTTCATCCCAGTTTCTGTGGCAGGAAGTGACTGGGAACATTGCCACTCCTACATAATTTGCAAGTCCACCAAAAGCAGCCCCTCTCCGTTTTGTCAAGTTCCCGACAGTTTCCAGTAGCCATTTATACTCATGGGAGGGGAGGGACACGATGAGTGAACACAATTAACATGGTCACTGGTCGAACCCAGACCTCTTGATCCGAACTCAAGCGCACTAACCTCTAAGCCCAAGGTCTCCCGCGGTAACATACCTAGAAAATGATCTCCTGTACCTTACATTTTCCCTTCCACAAGTGTTACTTTAAAGGGAACCACAGAATACTCACAGAATAAGATTTTTAAGATCTGACGAGTAGTTCATAGCCATGTATTCCAATGACTGTTGAATGTGTTCACGTTGTACAGCTTGAAGAGAATAACACGCCAAGGCAAGGACAAGCTTACCAAGGGAAGTAAGATCCTCTTGCTACAAGAGAAAATGAAGCTTAAAGGAAAACGAGCTATAAATTCTTGTCCAAGTGTGAGGAATTTGATGCTGCTGTGCCGTAAGACACGATAAAACAGTAACAAACGGAAGTGGTGCAAAAAGTGGGACAATGAACAACGACCTGTTATCAAGCGAGCAAATAACTGGTGCCAAGCGCAAGTAAACTCTCAGAAAATGCCAAGCAGGTTATTTCTTTGCTTCTGTTAGGTTGTAAAAAAATAATTTACTCCTATTGGCTTGAACACATTACTAGAGTCAGAAAAATGAGAACTCGCAAGGCAAACTTTGATTTCAATACTTTAATTTGTTACGTGACATGGATAAATGCAAAATAACAAATTTACCATGGGTTTACACTTGTCACGGTATTTTCTTGAAGTACAGGAGAATTAAAATCTATAAAACCTCCAAAAGTGTCCCAGTAAGCTGGCACAAGTATTAGATTCAACCATATTAGTGACGTACCTGAAAATGTGGAATCATAGCATTTGGACTGTTACTTGCGTCAAAACTGAGAACATCAAATATCCCACAGCCATTTATTCTTAATCTGAGGAGAAAAAAATATGAACGTCAATATGTTAAGTAAGTTCCAAAGGAGAAAATCGAAAAGAAGAGAACACAACTCTCACATGAAACGAACACTTGCACATTCACCTTGAATTTCCAATTAATAAAATCTTGGAAGGATCAATCACTCTACAGGCCAGTCCAGATGCATGCACAGTTCTCAGTGCAGAAGACAGCTGAATAATGTAACTCCAAATAAGCCGTTCAGGCATTGGACTACGGTGACCAGACCGGTGTCTGTTTGGCATTCCACCGGCACGAGGATGCGAGGGAAAGACTAATGCACCATCGGGATTCACGGGAAGATTCGAGTCTGGACCCGAAAAATGCCTCATAAGGAGTGTTTCGGCTCCAGGATGGTAGTCGTATACGAAGACGAGCGCTGTATGACGAATGAGAGTGGTTGATAAGTGTTGTCGAAGAAAGTGATAATTCACTTTACAAGCGCAAATGTACAACTTCTACATCAGTTCCTAACCTATATCTTGACCACTACTTATAAATCCATGCCTGTCGAACGTTCGATTAAAGAAATGTGCGTGCTTTTAGATTGCCAGAATCAAATCAGCTCTGGCCATTTACAGGTGGAAAACATTTAATCTGTTTTCTACTAGGAATGATAAAAATATTCTTTTCAAGTCACTACAAGTAGACATGTGTCCCATGAACTGGGTCATCACCGGAGACGAATGAATTTGTTTCAGGGACTTACAGGAGATTGAAATTGTTCCATGCCATTGTTTTCTGATATGGGTAAAATACGTTCTTTTCTTCTGCACACTTACAGTTATCTCCAAAAGACTTTGTCGTAAAGACTTCTCTGAGACTGACGAGGTTGGAGTGGCTGACTTTCTTCCATTGATCCACAAGAAACATGGATTTGGTATTCACAAGTCGAAAAGCTAAACCACAAGAAATACGGATTGTAAGAAGAAACATAGGGACACCACAACCGAGTGCATCAATCCTGACTAACTGGCTGCCTAACTGTCTTTCTGGCTGATTGACTGAATGACTCACCAACTAAGTGACTCACTGATCAACTGACTGACTCACTGACAAACTGTCTAACAAAGCCTCGAAGTGACTGTCTAACTGACGAAAGGATGAAAAGGGGTGCGTTTCTAAAGAAACTGTGGTGCTGTGAAGCTTTTGCTCTGACGAAAAGCTAACGCTTAAAACGTTAGCTTTAGAACTTCTTTATGGTCAGTGGCTAATTTACATTAGTAAAAACTGGATAATTGGATAATGCAATTCAAGACTTTTTATTGGCTTAGCCACTATGTTATATGAGCCAATATACCATAATCTACAAATATGGTAAGTGTACGCATCAGCTTAAAATTAAAAGGGAGCTAAAAAATTTAATAAAATTTAATAATTTAATTTAACGTTTTAATAAAACAATTATATAAGGAATTGCACAGATTTTAAAGAATACTGCAGGCTCTGCAAGGCGTTCTTGAAGGCACGCGCTTTGTCTTCCTTGTAAAGATATACAAACAACCACCACCACCAACCAATATATTCTGCATATTTACTTTCATGTATAGTTTTTATTACAATTTAGTTAGTCATTATAAATTAGTTTTAATATTAAATTTTAGTATCGTAGGCCTTCACAGATGAAGAGCCACACCTTTTTATGTGGATATACTGTGAATAAACCGTTATTATTATTATTATTATTATTATTATTATTATTATTATTATTATTCCACTCGCACTTGTTGGATATGAGATGATTACAGCCAACTCGGTGCTACTCGCCTCGTTGGCTATCTATCATCTCATATCCAACGCACGCTCGTGGAATAATTGTTAATTATCCCCCGAGTTGATAACTGACTTGATTGATTGATTGTCTGGTTACCTGACCTTTTGACCCACAGACTGACAGGCAGACCAACCAACTAACTAACTAAAGACTGTCAAGCCAACTGCTTTATTACTGGATGGGCTGTCTGATTTACGCAATGATAGTTCACTTACAGTGTATTCTTCTAAGTATGTAAATAAGTCCATCTTTAGAATTTGTGGCTTTGTAGCAAGTAGTCATATAACCAAATGTCCTTTGTGCCTTTAGGAGAAAAATATTAAAACAAACATCAGCTAGGAAATAGCCCTGAGCTACACTGCACATCTTGTAATAAAATCTATCACCAAAAAATAAAATCATATTCAATTCATCATCCCACATCCAAGAAAACCTCTCTTTTGATAATTACTTTCATATCTCTAAACATCTGCCAAGCTACAAAGCCTGCTGCACATCTTGGTCCTCAATTTCACTCCCCCTCCCTCCCCCCCACCCCCCCACCCACAAAAATAAAACTAAAATAACAAGTGGCTCAGAACATCAACTGGGAAAAACCCATTTAAATCTAAAAATTAATCCAGGCATGCCAGTTTAACTCTCATAATTAAGGTACTATTGTCCTTTGTAACTGCCTTTTTCAAAATCAATTTTTGTATCAACAGTCAATGAACATTCTTTTTAAGTTGAGATGTCTCTTATTCCAGTGAACTGAGTATACCTGTTCAGTTGGGGTGTCCAAGGCTTCTATTGGACACAGGGTGTGGTAACTGTCAACCTCCTGTGGCACAGCTAACAATGATATCGTACATTCATCAGTGCAAAAAATAATTCTTTTCTGAGTGTAAGATATATTTGGCATTAATTTCATGGGCCATGGACATAAGATGGAGGATAGTTGACATGGCGAGTAGCCCAACAGATAACAAGTGGAAGACATTGGTAACAACCAGAAAATAATTGATAAGCTGACTTAACCCTTTACTGGTAACTCCCAGGAGTGACCAAGACAAAATTTCTCCTTACATCATCAATACAATATCAAGCAGACAAGTAGAGAGAATAAAGAAACATATCAATTAGGAGATTATTGGTTGATCCAATGCCTAATTCTCTGAATCAACATCATAAGAATTGTATGGCAGACTGTAAGAAGAATTACCAATGTGATCTTGGGAGTGAAAGACTTAAATGACATTTTGATTGGTTCTTATTTATGACCTGTTGGAGGAGAATGACACACTCGGCTGCATCTCATGTCCCACTTTTTTGTTCTCACCATATTTTGACAAATACCACAATTAGTTCAATGATTTAGAACTGACTTCTGGCCTGGCAAAGTAGAGTTTCTCAGGTTCATGGTAGCCAACCACTCTACTCAAAACCTAAAATTATATTATACTATATTCAAAGATCCACACTGAAAATAATGACATCATTTCTAGATGCCAGTGCCACTGAAAATGTGGCTGACATAATATTTTTAATTTCTACCACATAGCATAACTAGACTGTTTCTTACTGTTATCATCTGGGTCAAGCTGTGCCATACTCAGAGTATGTTGGTGAATGAGTTCCTGAGAAAGGAGAAGGAAAACAATTTTAGAATAGCAGACATTGTGAAAGGCACTTAGCCAACCCAAACACAACCTGATTTGTAAAAATAATTTTTTAAGTCTAGAGTTCACTAAGAAATGCAGTCAGAGATGTGTTTTGAATCCTAAGAATGCTAAAGGCTTGGAGTAAATTGAAAATCAGAGTCACCGGAAGAGTCCAAACTTTGATGAAATTTGAGTTAAAAAAGGGGTAATAGTTCCTTTTTCTTCCGTTTGCATTTGCAGGATAAGACTCTCTTCGTGCTCTAAGTCCAACATTTGAACTAGTTTTCATAACCAACAATGTTGTATGCAGAATAGGTTTTCTGCTTAGGATTTATTAGTTTGATTTTCACTCCACAGTATCCCTCTCAAATTTCATACCAAGTGAAAACCAGCCTTAACATACACAACATGTAGAGCTTGAACCACTCCCCCCCCCCCACCAAGGCTAACACATTTACACTAATGATACAATGAAACTAACTTGTCGAATCTGAGTTGACATGGAGAAAGCATTGTTCCGTGTTTGAGTGCTGTGAAGATGTGCAAGGTGAGATGGCTCTGACATATATGCCTGGTACGATGGAAAAAGCTAAAAAAGACAAAATACAAGTATTTGAAAAAGGAAAAAAACTATATGCCTCTTTTTCTTTGAGTATTTATGTACTGATTTACTGTCTCATCTATAGATAAAGAGCACCTCTGCCTCTTTTCCTGCCAAGGAAAATCAAATATCACTAAAAATATTTTTGTTCATCAATTTAATGAAAGGTTTACTTTGAACGAAAATGTATGATTGTTACCACAGCAGGCTGCTGTTGTCCTTGTTGAGTGTAAAAGTAGGTTGTTCCACCAATGGATTCCATCTGCTGAGGAGCTGGAACATGCGCCTGGTTATGTATTGATGGCTGGGGGAGATTTTGGTTCTAATGAACACACAGAGGTTTAAGAACCTTTATCATTATTGTTTCAGAGGAAAGATTAAATGAAAAAACCCTTACTCATGTTTCAACTCCCAACCTCTTTAGATATGTGGGTCACAAGACCATTGTCCTTAAAAACTGTTTTTGTGGCTATTCTGGGAACATGCAGGAAGTGTACATACTCTTTTAGGTAAAATGTTGTTGCTGAGAGGGTTTGCTAACTTAAAACCATCATCAAATTACAAATAAAAATACCAAACACATAGCGAAACATCATAATAAGTGCATTTCAAAATAAACTATTTACCGCAGCAGATGGTAAAAATTCAAATGCTTGTGATGTGACTGGATTGTGATGTGCTTTTGGTGATCCAAGCGGTGGCTTGCTAGGGGAATGCACTGGTGAGACAGGGCCTCCAGGTGCCAGGGATGATGCAAATGCTTTCTTTGATGGGGAAAGAGGAGAAAGATGCCCACCAAGGGAACCTGGAGGCATCTAAATAACACAACAACAAGTTAAGTTACCTCTCATTTGAACAGGTCCTCAAACCTCTAAAGAAACTCAGCTGGCCACTGTTATATAAATGCATGATTTCGTGTTTTATCACACAAAGTTATTAATTTATAAAATACCAATCATACAGGGTCAGAAATTAAAGTTGTAAAAAAATTAAATAATGGTTATCATATATAAATACAAGTACAGCCCCAAGTTTATGTGCATATGTGCAAACAGCAGAAATTTTCAAACATGAAAATGGCCCATAATAATGTCACATAACTGTTGAAAAGTAATCCAAAGCTGAGGGATTATTTAATAGAAGACTGATGAAGGGGATATTTTAAAAAGTTTTCTAATTAACAGCAGAACCAACATTATGTCACCTTATTTGTTGATATCGACAACTGTGCCATGTTGCCAACTAAGTTATGATGAAGACCAGCTGTGTTACTCTTGAACCCTCCACTTCTCAGCCCCTTGGGACCAATAGGTCCATTGTTCATTACGGGACCATTATTAATAGGATGTCCATTATTCGCAGGTCCTGAATTAAAGAGAAGAAGAAAGAACTTTTCTGAAAGGAGTTTGGGGTTCTAAATATAAATTCTAATCATGAATTACAGAAAGACAGATGATGTTATGAATGGTCAGATTGCAGTCGCAGCATGGTCATAGAGAGCACCTCACTTTTCTCACAACTGTTGATTTAACCAGGGGTTTCATTAAGGGCCAGGCACCGGCCAAATTGACCGGTTGTAAGGACAGTTTTGCCCACCTGGTTTAACAATCTGAAGGAAGGTTTATCTTACAAAGAAGTTTAGTTCAAAAAGTTTAGCCTGCCTATGAAAACCAGTTGGCCTCCTGCTGAAAAAATTAATGAAACCCCTGTTTAATTATAATTATTTTAGCATTTTCAACAACTAAAACAATTTCTAAAGTTCTTCAACTGTAGTTCTCTGTACAACATCATTTCTATTATAATCATCATAATCATTATTATAATTATCATTATGCTTTCAAGTAGAAAGGTAATGAAATGAAGGAAAATGCTAACTGAAAGAAATATTTCAATTTGACAACAAAATCTTAGATCTAACACTTATGTGAATGTGCAGTAGCTGCAGAAAATGAAGAGAATCAATTTATAAATAAAATTTCAAAAGAAATGGTACACTAGTGGGTACAAGGAGAAAAAATCATGCAAACCCCTTATGATCTTCAAATTTGAGTAACAGGTACCTTTGACAGTGAAAAGGCCTTTTCTTCTTAATATTTTGACAAGGGTTCAGACAGACAAATATCAGTAACAAACACATGGTTTTTGAGTCACATGTCACACATGTGTCTTACTTAAAGTTCAGTTAGTAAATGTAGTCTTCAATTTCAGGATCTCACATAACTTAGATCAAAAACTGATTTGCTTGAAAGTACAAACTCATAACTTTCTAAAAAACTCAAAATTAAAATAACAATAATAATAATAATAATAATAATAATAGTAAACTGATTCTGCTAGCTGTGGAAATTCTGCCACCAATTTTACCACATCAAACTGTGTTCTAAAACCTGTCCGATGGAAATTATAAAATTAGTGACAAAACATAATTGCTACCAGTGACATTTTGGTTTAAGGACACTAATTCATCGTTTGAAAACGCAACCTGACGTAAAAATACACGTAAACGTACTTAGCTACTATGGTTCCTTGACATAAACAAGTCGTGGATTATTCCCCAAAACCATTCTATGAAATTATGATCGAGTTCTTTCTTGTTCTTGAAACACAATTCACAGCCTTGGAATATCTAGTTTTCATCGACACACACTTACTCCAATAAAGTACATCACTACATAATGATAGTGAAATTATTGAAAAATTGTGAGATCTCTCTTTACCTATCCCATTGATTTAAAATTCGTGTATTTTTTTTTCCTAAACTGTCTTCCGTCCAAATTACTTTGTTAACATTTTTACTTTGTCTGAATAGACTTTGGTAGTCGATTCGACTTGATTTGAATGGTTATCTCCAAGGAGGCGAATTTGAATCTTCTAAACAGAACTCAATATTGTTTGTTGTTGAACGTTATGCCTGCAAAATTTGCCACAGATACTACACGATTCCACCATATAACCTTGCTAAATAAATAAAAATATCTTTAACTGCACTTAAATCACCTAAAAAATATGCACAGATCAAAAACGAATATCTCTCGACCGTTATTTCTATGTTGTACTTACCCACTCGACCTTCGTTGGAGGAAGGCTTCGCATGAACAAACTGGCACTGATCGCCGTAGAAACAATAACCATTTGTATTGTAATAGCGACATAACATGGGCCTTGAGGGTCTGTAACCAGTCGTTGAGTTTGAATGATTCATCACTTCAAGATCGCCGCGTTTTCAGATGATAATTCGTTGCTAAAACATTGTAAATAACCGATCTTCAAATTTCAGCCGCCATTTTTTGTCGGTTCATCTTGCGTTACTTTCAGAAACGTGTGCGCACGCATGTTGACTAGATTCAAGTCTTCCTCTCTCCAATTCAAAGGGATAAGATCAAGTTAAATCCAGACAGGTGTACCGATGGAAAACAAACTTGAATAATATAATTCACATTTCATTTCTCCAGTAAAGATTTAAAGTGCATATCAGCGCGATGGTTCACTTACAGGCATCAACATTTCTAAGTAAGTGGATTGAAAATTTCACTTTCTATATTTGGGGGGCCTTTCAAGAAACTCCAAGAAGCCACAGCTGCGAGATGCATAGATAATTCCTTGCACCGGAATAAAATTTCACCTCTACTGTGACTTCATTAAGTCGAAATAGTTTAAACAAGAGAGGAAAGCTGTTTTCAGGTTTCTTACTTTGTTCCGATGAAACTTGCCCTGCCAAAATTCATCCCTAATTCCATACGAGTTTCAAACTCTTCTAAGGAGCGAAACCTCGTGACAGCTTGAAGATGATCTTCGGGGAAAGGATGTGGTTAAAATGAGTTTAGGAAACTAGGATAATGTGTGGTTCAGCTTTGCTTAGGAAACTGATAATCCTAGGAAGTTGTCCGTAAGTAACATCTTGTATAAAAGTTAAAGTGCAACCTGTATACACGGTTTCCAGATGTCGAGAATTAAAATTTCCAATAAATTATACATTTTTAATACAAAGAAAAAGTAGTCACTGGGTTCGGGTGCACCAACGGTGCTTTAGATGATTGGACTGGCTGAGGTAATGCTGTGCATGGGAATCCAAGATAAGGTGTGACTATGTTGCACTAAGTAAACTGGGACAGGTTATGATCTTCCTGTGCTTGGAGATGCCAAATACTTTACATAGGGCGGTTATAGGTAGATAACTGCACACAATACAAACAACAAACTTATTCAAATTAATCTATATTCTGTAAAACATTATAATTTACGATTACAGAAATTAGAATTACCAATCATTATTGTCTTAATCAGGTATTTGTTTTCATCTCAAAATCTCAGTTTTGTTTTGTTTTTTTTTCTTTACAAAATAATCTCAAAAACAACTATCTACACTGGTTGATGTAAAGGACAAACTTCAAAGCAGATTGGAACCAATACTAGAATAAAATGACCACCGCTCAACATTTAGATGCATCGGTACAAAAATATGTCTGCCCAAAAATTCTAACTTACATTTGTCTAGCGATAATTGATCCCATCATATTTTAACTTAACTACCTTATTCCAATTTTATATTTATTACAAAATTTCGTTTTTTTAATTCAGTTGTGATCATTTCCAAATGAGAATCTACTGGTTACTACTATTTTGCAAGCATAATCTTAATCTACGTGGACACATCACCATTTACACAAAACTTAAAGCCTCTTTTAAGGTAGCAATTAAAATAAGAAAGATATAAAAAAAAAAACGATCGACAGTGAAAACCGAAAAAAAAAAAAAAAAAAAAAAAAAATCACCACCGGCACTCAATGATCGATAAGACTGTCACGGCAAAGCGACCTCATATCCTAAATTACCTACATTAAATTATTATTAAAATCCACGCATATTCTAAATTATTTCGTGAACGATGTTGTTGTTATAAGAAAATCTAAGCGTCGTCCGCAATGAAGGACATTGACCTCAATTCTACGGGGTTTTGGGAGTTGTTACGAGATTTTCGTCTAAATTTCTTGTTGGAAAAGCCGCTCTCTGCCTGGCTATCTAACGAGTCATTAGGAGCCGTGTTCAGCTGCGTGTACCCAGAGGAGAAAGGATTTCTTGAACCCATTACACCTTCGTCTGCCTCGGGTTTCTTGTACCTGAGAAGAGAGCAGATCATTAGATGATTGAACATCAAGGTTTCCAAAACTTCGGTGTTGCTAACTCATTTCGCAACATGGAAGCCGAAACCAGTTTAGAGGTTTGCTTTAAATCACTCATACGAGACCATACGTGACAACAGTCGCCATTTGGGAAACGAGCCCGCGATCCTCTCTTTCGGAATGAAATAAGAAAAAAAAAAAAAAACTAGGGCAAAGGCTTGGCGTTGTTTCATCTCGGCCCGTTTAAACTAGGCGTTTGCCAGAACAAGGCTTAGGATCAAGGCTTAGGATCCAGGCTCCCAAACGTAAAAACGCCTCAGTAATTATCGAACATGAGATTCTACACAATATCAAACCAAATTATAAATAAAACTTACAATTTGAGCATCAGAGACGAGCCAACAACAGATACAGAAGACGCTGCCATAGCAATACTCGCCATCCAAGGCTTCATAACCACGCCAAGAGGTTCAAACGCTCCTGCAGCTAAGGGGATTCCAATCATGTTGTAGATAAGCGCGAAGCAGAAATTGATGTAGATTCTTCGGACTGTAACCCGTGAGAGGTCGATAGCAACCGCTACATCCATGAGATCACTCTATATAAACAGCAACAATAGAAATGGAAGAGGGAGAAACGTTTGAAAATTGTACATTACTTTGAGAAGATAATATCCCCTTACAGTAAACCTGAAAATCGTCAGAATAGCTCCTCAGGAATAATCACATGAAAAACTTCAGACCTAAATAGCAAGTCTTGCCTTTCGCTGTTTCCACTATTCAAAGAAATTACGTAAACTAATTTGGTTTGCTGGCATTAAAATACCTACAAACTGATAGTTTCTCTTTTCTTATCGCCTGTTTAGGTTTGTTGGAAAGTGTATACATATTGAGAGGAAAAGTTACCAAATTAAACGCAAATAAAAGTGGAAAGAGGGACTGTGAGATTCACAACAAGGCGTAATAACCCAACCAGGGCTTGAGCCCGGGGATTACGCATTAAACACTCAGACACTGCATTCAAGAAATAGCTACAAATAATTTCCATGGTAATTAGATGAGATGAAGGATAAAGACAATGATGGCACATTCACCTTGATTAAGACAACATCAGCTGCCTCCACGGCGACATCTGTACCAGTACCGATAGCAATTCCTACATGAGCCTGAGCGAGGGCTGGTGAGTCATTGACTCCATCACCCACCATGGCCACGATAAAGCCTTTGTCTTGGAGCGAACGAATTTTTTCCACTTTGTGAGAAGGAAGAACCTCTGCAAATACCTGCTGTATCCCAACCTGTGGTGATACAACAAAAATATTAACATGCAGCAGTTTCAACTCAAGTATGTTAACAAATTAATGCAGATATGCAGGGTGGCAAAAGCAGTACAATAGCTGCTGTCACTAGAACTAGATACTGTTGTTTATTATCCAACTACACCTAGACGAGTACAAATAACGCCATATACGAGTACAAATATCACGCGGTATTTGTACTCGTCTATTGTAGTACCGTTTAAACAGGTTTTCTCGCATCGCGCAAGCGAAGAATTGGACTGTAGTCACGAAAAAAGGAAAAAAAAGTGGCAGACAATTTGAATCATATTTCAGACGACGAAGAGTCAGAATGGCTGGCAAATATAGATCCAAGTTCATTTGATAAATCGAACGAAGAAAAACAGCTCAGTTGATGACCAGAAAATGTCTTCATTTAATGAAGAAAATAGAAACAGCAATACAACAACGCGCCAATTCCGTTCCGCTTCGCATACTTCTGTCACGCACTCCCCGTAAATAAATATCCGGGAAATTCGCCCGCACTGAAATAACAGTTTGGCGTGTTGGATAATAAATAACTCATTAGACGTTTTGTTGTGTAGTATCGCTGAGTATTTTTACTCGTTATTTGTATTTTGACTCGCCCTACGGGCTCGTCAAAATACGGCACAACTCGTAAAAATACTCAGCGATACTACACAACAAAACGTCTAATAAGATATATTTATTACACGACTCGGGCAGTCAGAGGGCCAATAACTAAAATCAACCAATCAAAATGCTCTATTGCCGATCAATATTCTCTCAGTATTGGACCGGGCACTGTACCGAATGGTCCCAAATGATACCGCACTTGTGTTCCTTTGAACTTCAGTCGTATAATAAATCTCTTATTAACCAAGCTTACTCGGGACCGTACTGGAAGATTATCGGCCCTCGGTCTTTTTTGTACGGACCTCGCTGCGCTCGGTCCGTACTGTCAAGACCTCGGGCCGATATTCTCCCAGTACGGCTCTCGCGCTTGGTTAATAAGATATATTTATTCGTCTTGTCAGGAGCTTGAGTCCCCATAGCCACAGAGACTAAACGGTGAGCTACGTCGTTACCAGGTCCCAATGTGATACCCGTCCTGCATACTCTTAGAATCAGCTACGTTGAAAGCGTCATGTTTGTAAATAGCAATAGGAAAAATGGTGAGTTTTGGGCTCGGCGAAAAAAGAGACAGCTGTATGTTTATTTGTCTTGTCGCGAACGTAGGACAAAGCGTTGGCTCATCCTGTAAGCGTGATAAAGAGATATTAATTTTGCGATCAGTGCAAACACCGAATCCGAAAAAACAACAGAAATGAGGACGTGTTACGCTCAATTACGAACCTGAGTGAAAATCAAGTGTTTCATTTTGCTTTAGACAAACCAAAGCGGGACAACTTATCGAGTAACTGACCTGCTTAGCAATGGCAAACGCCGTCTTCTTGTTGTCCCCAGTTAACAGCACCACTCGTATTCCCATTCTTTTCAGTGTCGCCACTGTTGCCTGCGCCTCATGTTTGACTGTGTCAGCCACCGCCATCATAGCTACCAGAACACCTAGAAAAAAAAATTCCGACGCATCAGGAATGAAACTATGCGCTCTAGGAGAGATAGGATGCCAGTCCGGAGGTTCATCTCGAGAGCGCACCCAGTGAACTCGCGATTCTGGTGACAAATCAGAAATTTACACCCAAAGGGCTTCCGATACTACTGACTACCCAGAAATTTGCACGACTGATGCACCGACGAACTTCAGATACTGCTGACCTTTCAGAAATTTGCACGACCGGTGCGCTCATCGAGCTTTCGGTTCTGCAAACCAACCAGATATTTACAGGACTGAGGCACCCAAAGAGCTTTTGATTCTGCTGACCAACCAGAAATGTGCAGGACCAATACGCTCGATGAGCTACCGATTCCTAAAAACCAATCAGAAATTTGCACGATAACTTATAAGGGCGACTTTTTCCGACATTAAAGAAGACACTTCTGACAAGTCATGGGGCGACCCTTTTCTCGAATCCTTACCATTAATGCTGATGAGTACAGCGGTATGTCCTTTTTCTTCATGCTCTTGCATGGCATCTTCCATCTCATCTGTAACTTCTAAGCCGTTCTGTTGCATCCATTCTCTGTTACCAATAAGCACTTTGTATTTAGTTAGTTCTTTAGCAGCTTCACTTTCCTCCATTGCTTGGATCTCTGCTGCAAAGTAAAAGTGGACCATTTTTCAAATCATGAGATATTCACGAAAGAGAAGACTGGGCATTGCTTTCAGATCTTAACACGTCACAGCATTCAAGTAGAGGAAAAAAAAAGTGGGATCAGAATTGACGAACGTGCAAAAAATAAACAGTTACAAAGCGGTAGTCTATTTGACATCCTCTCCTCACTATTAACAAAGATGCAGTTCACAAAAAAATCTTATAAATAATGTACACTTGCAGAAAGGACTGAAATGTAAGGAAACTTCGTCAGCGTGAAATAAAATTAGTTTTTGCTTTCGCTCCGACGAAGGGCTAACGCTCGAAACGTCAGCTCTGAAACTCTTTATGGAGGCCAATTTACATTATCAACTCAGTTGATAAAACTAATATTACCTTGTTATATTCTGTGATACAACTAATCGATGAACTGATTAATGGCCACCAGAACATCTTACTGGCAAATTGTTGTAGGAATTAACACTATCTTACCATTATCACTGCCAGTGATAACTGATGTTGAAGCAGCATCTGCACTCTCGTCCACCACAACACCGCTAATCTTGACAGTCTGGTTTTTCCGGTTCTTGTCCTTAACAGTCTTAGGTTTGATGATTCCTTCTACACCACTTACCGTACAGGTCAGACCATAGCCTGGTACTGCCTTGAATTCCGTACATTGACCCAAGGTTTCTGTTTGCAGCTCCTGTTGATGACATTATGGTCAGCGGGAAAAATAGTCGCAGTATGAGCCGAGTTCTAGGCCAGCGGAGACAATGCGAAAGGAGGGAGCGATTGAAAAACGATGAAGTGTGGGCAAGGATAAAAAATGAGTCCCCCTCACATCAAAGTTGCTCTTGCATCCCCCACTTTCTTGATAGTGTTCACTGATTCAGACACTGGCTCAGACCAAAGTAGTCTGAGCTATTTGCTATTTTGGTTCAAGCTAGCAGGACTCTAGGAGTCTACGTAGAGAGTAAACCAGCAAAAAAACAAGCATAAATAAAGGCACCAATTCAATTGCTTTGTGTCTTAAGCAGAGTGCGCCCGAACAATTGGTTAAGATTTGATCTTCCAGGTCTCTATCTGACTCTGCTGATGATTTCGGACAGGTTGTCAACACCGTCGCAGACAAAATATTTTTTCAAAACTTCCCTAGTGAGGACGATTCAACCACTTGATCAACTGTGACTCCTGGACGCACACCAGTTGATGTGCTCCGTTAGTTAACAGTGCACTTAAGTGTACCCCCGCGCCCACTTTTTGCGTTTGACCTACTCAAGTTACAGCTCTTACTACAGTTTTCACCCTTACTTGTTTGGCGTAATTAGTGATGGCTACGCCGATGGGATGTTCACTGTGATTTTCAGCAGTGCCTGTTAGCGCCAGTAGCATTTCCAAGCTACACTGAGCTGGTTTGACAAACAGCGCTGTCTTCACCACTTCAGGGGAGCCGTGTGTCAAGGTGCCTGTCTTGTCAAACACTACAGCATTAACCTGCAAATAAAACGTTTTCCGACTGAGTGTCTCCAAACCATTGATCTTACCGGCCGGCCTGTCTTCAAAAAGGTCAGTACCACAAGGGGCCAATGAGAACTCAATGTGCAGACATGCGCACTCCCTAAAGCGCGGGGAAAAAAAGCCGGAAACAGAACTTATCTGCCCTCACCTTATGTGCGGTCTCTAGTGGTTCGCCGCCCTTAATCAGTATTCCATTCTGTGCTCCAATACCTGTACCCACCATAACAGCAGTGGGGGTGGCCAGACCAAGAGCACAGGGGCATGCAATGGCCAGTACTGTAATGCCAATCTGGAAGGCGAACGCGATTACGAACTCTGTCTTGTTATCCCGGTTGGGCTATAAAAACGCAAGAAAAGCGATTAGACACTTCTACCAGAAAGCTTTTCCTTCATATAAAATAAACCCATGTCTTTTAAAAGAGCAACTTCAAGCTATGCTTACGTTGAAAGTCTTTCTAAGCACTGTGATGTCAACAAATCCAATTACAAGCCAGATGATCCAGGTTACGATTGAGATCATAACAACAGTGGGAACAAAATACGCTGATAATTTGTCGGCAAACTTCTGGATTGGAGCCTATAAATAACAAAAAAATAAACAGAAAAGGTTAGATATTGTGATGAGGACGAAGACAAAAAAGAAAAAACAAACAAAAAAAAAACAGGACTTTGTGGAAAGAAGAACCACACACTATCCAAATTTCGGTCGGAAGTAGGAAGCTACTAAGGAGTCTTAGGACAGCTCGGCCGTTTGGCAGGCCTCGATGTGACAACCCAATAAAGGGCCGACAAAAATTCCCTTATTAAGAAAGATGAGATACTTTAGCCCGCGTTATACATGAACACAACGAAAATTGAACTAAAAAGAACTTGGAATGTAATCAGTTTGTATACTTCTCAGCCTCAGGCAGCTTTACACGATAATGACAAAATTTGTAAAAGTAGAAGAGAATCATTTTGTTTCTACAAAAATCAAAACATAACAAAATTCTCAAATTTTCACCGCACCTTAGAAGTTTGTGCCTCCTCTACTAATTTGACAATCTGCGCAAGCGTGGTGTCCTGACCCACGTGGGTCGCCTCCACCAGTAGGGAACCGTTTTGGTTAATAGTTCCACCAATCACAGAGTCGCCTGGTTTTTTGATGACAGGCATGGATTCACCCGTAATCAGAGATTCGTCTGTGGTGGATGTTCCCTGGAGAACTTTGCAATCAACAGGTATTTTAGCACCTGGAACAACCTGAAAATGTGAGAAAGAGCTAAATTCTTAACCTCCGAGAGATGTATAGCAGTAATTTATCGATCACATAAAGAGGTGCTGAAAATAGCACCAAACAACTGCAGTAGACGTCAAGAAATAATTACTAACAATCATTGTCAACACGTGTTTCTTTAATTTGGGAAATTGAGGTTTACCGAGACAACAACAAACCAGTGGAACTTAAGATTGGCTGGTGTTCAACCAGGTGAATGAATGACGGTAATAAGCAAGATAGACAAATGATAACACGAAGAACTTCTCCCAGGGTTTACAACGAATTTCCTACAATCCACCTTAAAGTTCTAGTAGAATTCTACACTGCAGCAGTAAAATTTTTCTCCTAAGTAATAGGTTCTGATGACTTCTGGGGAAGACAGACTTTCTTACTCGAAGCTGAAAATCTGCCTTCAAAATGCAACAAGATAAATGAGAAGTCTTAGAGCCCCTTTACCTTAAGTACATCTCCACGCTGGACTAGATCAACATGAATGACTTTCTCACTGACTACGTTCATTGTTCCGGGTGCCAGCTGGACCAGCAGCGCATCTGACGGTTGCAAAGATAACAGCTTGGCCAATGCCTCTGATGTCTTTCCTTTGGCTACATGCTCCATCCAGCGACCAAGTGAGATGAACACCAACAACATGGGCGGAGTGTCAAAGAACGTCATTGGACTGTGATTACTTTGTTCGCTCATAGCCACAGTAACGACAATAATCTAGGAGAAAAAAAGATCAATGACAAGGAGCAGGGGAGTTCGGCTTTCAGCATATTCCTCGCCCAGAAATTCGATTAATAGCTGCAATAAAATCTGTTGAACACAATCTGACAAGAACTCTGATATGAATGAAAGTTCGGTATGGCTCTACTCTTGTTAATTTGGGGTGCCACAAACGGTTAACTTTCGTCTTCGAGTGATAAGAATATCATTTCTTTTATGAAAGCTCAGTTTTAAAGGCTGATTACCTCAGATTTCTGATACTAATTTTAAGGTAGTTATCTAGGAGATCTAAATTAAAAAAATCACTTGTAGTCAGATTAAAATAAAGCCGGCTTACTTAACGGAAGATCAGTACTTACAGAATAAACATAAGCGATTGATGTGGCCAACATAATCAGTACATCCATGTTTGTGGTCCTGTGTTTGAGAGCCTTATACGCTGTGACGTAGAAATACTGTCCACCAAAGATCTACAAAGGTAAAACGTGCAGAATGTGAAACATGTTTTGGATGCAGTGGTTCAAGTTTGCCTGTATTTCCGGAGCTAGCCTTTCTTCTGAGCAAAGTGATACACTGGGTTATGTGTGACATCAACTAATAACCCTGGGAATGAATTGATCTGTCTGAGAAATACTCGCTGATTTCTCGCTCCGGGGAGTCAGAATGGCATTTTGATAATTTCTTTTTTGGTCTTTCAACTTTTTTGATTTTCAGTGGTATAAATCATTGGAAAGAAAGTCCATAAACAATCCTTCAGTACTCTATCACTGTCTATGGTGACACCTGAGAGAATGAAGGGCTAAGTTGTAAAAGAAATTGTGGTCCTGCATTGGCGAGGGGGTATCGGAAGATAATTTAGTTTTATCAATTGATAACGTAAATTGGCCACTGCAAAGAATTTCTAAAGCTGACGAGCGTTGGCCCTTCGTCAAAGTGAAGCCTTTAGGGAACGGTTTGGGCCTTGGGCCCTGACGAAGGGCTAACGCTCGGAATGTCAGCTTTTGAAATTCTTTAAGGTGAAACACTTTATATTATCAACTCAGTTAATAAAACCAAATTGTACAGCCCCAAAAGATGGTTACACTGTGCTCACCTGGACTGGGGTACACAAGATGAACATTAACAAATTTTCCAGGGACAGTCCAGGTAACACCATCTGGTTTGGTCTCTTCTCAAACTCATCCAGAATAACATAGGTAATAAATATAACGAATGTTGGTACTCCAAAAATCAGGGAAAACAAAAACGAGCGCCTCCATCTAAAAGCGACAAAAGATAAAGTGTTCAATGTAAAACAGTAAATATAAAATGTTAAACTTGAACTTGGAAACTACACAATAACAATGGTTAGTGGTAAGACAGAACTACATTGTATAACAAAAAAAAGGTTTTATTCGTGTTTTTCTCTTTGCCATGTTCCCACCAATAACGTAGCTCCATTTTCTGCCTTTAAAAGCACACACAACCCACAATTCCTCTACTCGCTCCGACGAAGGGCTAACGCTCGAAACGTCAGCTTTTGTAATCGTTACGGTGGCCAATTTACCATTTCAACTTTGTTGATATATCCAAATTATTTCGTTACTCCCACCGACGCAGCCCCAAACAGTTTCTTTCGAAACTATCAGCCTTTATACATTGTATAACACCTACAATGGACGGAGTAAACCAAAAAGGATGGGAGAAAAAGTTAAAAACGAAAAAGATCAATAAGGATTCCACACGACTGACTTAAAAATGTTTGCGCTACAGTGCAGCTCAAAGATAAGGGAACCAAAGAAGAGTAGGCATTTTTAACCAGACGCAGATAGTAGATAAAGATAGTATTGTCCGACATGTTTGTGTAATTAGGATATATAAGCTAGCCGATTGTTTTCTCCACTGTAACATGGTCATTATTTACTTCAGTGGGCATTGCATTTGTAATAAGATATGCTGGTTAAACAGCACTGAATGTCAATCGACCGTCTAGAGTTTCCTTCGGCTGAGTTTGTTTAGCGCTTTGATCCTGTTAACTTAACGTAGTTTTTCGTTCGCCGGCAAATTTCATCATGCTTCGTTTACCAAGAAGTAGCGCAGTGCCGAAGGGCGCATCATACTTAAAGGGCATAGGAATGTCTTTATAAAACAGATTATTCAGTGCCTAACAATACCCAAGATATAATTTCCTTAGTGTTTGCTGTGATACTACATTAAAACCCATTTCACTACGCTGCCTCTCGCCAGACAACAACGACAAAAAAAACAAAAAACAAAAAGAACAAAACAACACAAAAAAAGGTTGTCCTGCTGAAGAATCAAGTAGATTTGATCAGCTTATCATGAACTGTTACTAGAATGCTCTATGGAGCGGGAAACTATGATGATTTTTTTTTTCAACCCGTGCAGTGACGCTGAACAAGATTCAATATTTTCAAAACAACCTCAGTAGTAAAGTTTCAAATCCCACACTTACTTGCTTATTTCCTTTGAGTGATCGATCCGGTCCCTTTTCTTGTCATTGTTGTCCATTGATGCACCAAAACCTAGTGACTCAATAGCTTCTATGATGTCCCGTGGACCTGTTGTTTCTGTGTCGTACACAAATCGGCCACTGCTCGTTGCTAATGCCACTGATGCCTTCAGTATTCCTTTCCTTTTGGTCAGGTTCGATTCTATCAAATGCACACACGAGGAACAGGTCATGCCTGTTATCTGCAAAAACAATAGAAACAAGATATTACATCCCTCATATTATTGAACCACTGTATAAGTGGCCAGAAGTTCACTACAAACAACTTCATTGTAAACGACTTCACTACAAATCAACCAGGAACTTTCAAATGCACGTGCAAAACTTGTCCTTTTACTTTTCGACAAAATATCTCGATCCAAGCGATTAATTAAGGTCAATATCACTTCACCTGTACCACCGCCAATGTCATCTTTAGCGTAGCTTGTACTTATTGCGAAAATTCATTACTTTTGGGACCGATTCTCTCGTGATGTAGAAAGGAATGGCAAAGACGCATTCAAACCAGTTACTAGACACCAAATCATTGTAAGTCACATATACTCTGCGACCTTTCCCTACATCTAGGCAGTTCGGAAAGCCACAAGACGCTAGAACAAAAATTCATCTTTCAAAACGGCACTCTTGATCCCAACGGTATCAACAAACGCTTCTCTTTTAACAATGCTCCAAAAAATAGCTTAACTCCATTCAACCATGCACCCATCAACCATGCACCATACCATTTTTATGTGCGTAAACGACACACAGTCAACAATTCCTCTATTCGCTCTGACTAAAGTCTAGAAACTCTCCACGGTTGATAAAACCAAACTATCTAATTATACCCCACCGATGCAACATCAAAATTTCTTCACAAATTTGCCCCCTTTCTTCATTTACCGTACAAGTGGATAAAAGAGAACAAAGCATATGTATCCAATAAAAGCACACTAATCGATGACTGCTCCCTTTGAATCCTTTCTAATACATGACTGACCTGTGATTCAATCAAACATAGACAAAAGGCTGATATTAAATGTGCAATCATAGCACACTTACATTGATATCAACGGTACCCTCTCCCTGGCCACCTTGATCCATAAGATCACAACCAAACCCCAAACCCTTCACATGGCAGATTATCTCTTCTGGTGAGATTCCCTTCTTGTCAAATTTAACTTCTGCTTTCTGTGCTAACAGGCCAACAAGCACAGACTTTATTCCTGTAAAAAAGTTAAATAAAATCTTTAATTCAAAACATTCCAACAACAAAGTTCACTGACTAGCAAAACGAGACGCTGGTGCTAGAGGTGAATAAACTAAACCAGTAAGGGTGGTGTGGACAGGAGAGCGTTGACAAGCTCGAAACTGGCAGAGTCTTAAAGCAATCTGAAACCTGATGAGACCAACTGATCAGGGGCACGCTCTTTACCATAATTACCCATCATCACCCAGGGTGATTATTGTACAATTCAAAATCTTCTTTCTTTAAAAAAAATACTGAAAGTATCACCACAAGATCAAACACAAAGGTAATGAGAATAAACGAAATGACCGCATACCAAAGAATCTTATGACTCTTAAACCAATTCTCCTTGTTAATACTTTTGAAACAGTATGGAGAATATGCATTCTGATGCTAGGGAGTAAAGGGTTAAATCAATGTCACTGAGGGTAGCTTACCTTTCTTTTTCATAAGTCCTTTCTCAATACTTCCCACACAAGATGCACATGTCATGCCTGTAATGTGCAGATATATTTTCTCTACATCTTCTTCACCCAGTGATTCTCTGCTTCTCATGGTTTCCACGTTACTAAATGTCACCTCCCAATCACCAGTGAAATCATGATTGACAGCCACAGAACCCTCTTCATTCTTTGTTGTCTCCCCATCTGACCACAAACCAAAAACAAACCAAAAATAAGTTGACTTGGTGGTAGCTGACAATTTCAGTTGACACCAATTCGTTTTAAGAGCAAGCTTGCAGAAGGGAACAGTAACTCTTTGATTCTCATCACAAGGTGTAAAAAAACAAATTATTTTGTTATTGGTGTTGTCACTCTCCTTTCCTATTTGTTGTTGTTATTGTTAGATATTGGTATGTTAATAAGTACACTTTTCTTGTGTACAATGCATGTCCAATCTTTGAGTCAGAGGCTCAATGCAATATAAAGTATATCACATTGCTATACCTTGCTCTTAATTCTAACTATCAACATTAGAAGACAAAAATATAAAAAGTTGACAGAGATTTTTTAAAATCTTCTCTAAAATGCTCAGGGGAGCTCACTAAGGATCCAAGCCATTGTATAATTGTATCTTATGTAAGATCTATCATGTCATTCAAAAGTGATGGGAAAATGAAAAAAGATATAACTATGAATAAAAAATGAAAGATACAGGTTTGGTTGAGAGAATTAGCAATTTGAACTTATGAGTAGTTTGGAGAATATATAATTTGAACAATCATGTTGACCAGACCACAAAATTAACCACTTACTTTGCTATGAAAGGTATACTTCATAAAAGTTGAATGTTGGAATTAATCTCAGGTACAATATACATGACAAAATGCCCTTTGAACTTGCCAGAGAAGAATCAATTCCATCCTTTAGAAGTCCATTTAGAGCAGGTTATTTCCTTTCATGAATTAGTTCAGTGAAGAACACTTTAATTGGGTCAACTAGTGCATCATAAATATTCATCTTCAACTAGTACTTGCATTTTTTACAGGAAATGACACTTGATCTTTTTCAAGCCACTTGATTTTGACAGGTACCATAAAAAAAGTTGTAATGAAGTCTATGATTCTTAGATCCTCACTTAGATGAGAGCATTTGCCATGACTGGGAACTTGATAATTATCAAAAATGGAGGATCACATCACAAAGATTGGGTTTCAAGTTTGATTTTTAAAAATCAAAATTGAAAATTTAAACCCAGGACATTGACAAAAGATTTCAAGAAACCGGTTCACTTCCTGCACTTTAACGGTTCACAACACACACACAAAGGAAGAAAGATAACATCTACTATAAGAATGAAGACCAGAGAAAAAAAAATTAATTGCATTTGGCCAAACAGAAAAGCTTAGTATGTCACTAGGGTGTAATTTTAAAGGAATTAGGTAACTTTTCAAAGAAACTGTGGCGCTGTGTCAGTAAAGGTTACTGCAAGATAATTTGGTTTTATGAACTGAGTTGATTAAGTAATATGGCCATTGAAAAGAGATTCTAAAACTTTCAAATAGAGGAATTGTGGGCTGTAAATGGATTCTATTGGGAAAAATGGAGCTGTGCTATCAAAGGCTTAAATACACATGTGCCAGTGTGCTAGAACCTATGGCGTTTCTATTGATCTTTTTTAAACCACTGGTTTATCATGTTCAGGGGCACAACCTGCCTCCTGGCTAGCTCAATTGCTTAGAGTGCCGGATTGTGTTGTGCAGGAGGTTGAGGGTTCAAGCCCCAGCCGGACCAATACTCATGGT
Source organism: Stylophora pistillata (assembly GCF_964205215.1). NCBI lineage: Eukaryota > Metazoa > Cnidaria > Anthozoa > Scleractinia > Pocilloporidae > Stylophora > Stylophora pistillata. The sequence goes on along the minus strand of NC_142527.1, from coordinate 30,824,890 downwards.
CTTAAAATAACTGAGGAGAATTTGCTACCTTTCTATAACCTCAATGAAATGGATAGATATTCTAGTCTTCTCGGATAGGGAGGAATAAATGGAGGTCCTGTCTCCTGCAGGGTTAGGGGTAGGAGACGTTAATTTCCCATGCATGAGATTACTCTGTGATGGATGTCCTCCCCTGGGGTGGGATGTGTGGGGGAAAAGGTGATGTTGTTACATGGACTAAAGCGGCTGCCAGAGGCGCCTGATAATGCTGATGTCCGATCTCAGCCTTAGTAACACTGTAGACCTTAGCAATTCAGCCTATGCTGCTATTAAAGAGACACTGTCATGGGTTGACATGCGCAGTAACATACACTCTCTCCAAGACTTGTCACGCTCTATGGCCATTACGGAAATATCAGTGAGTTGAAGAATTCTGCATATATTTTGCATTTAAATCAAGTTTATCATGAAAGTGAATTTCTTTTACTGAGGAACTTTCGGTGATCTTTTGTAAATGTAAAAGTGCTTGTATGACGAAGCGCAAAGAAAATAGTTCTCGTGGGTGCCCATGCAAAGGGAGAAATGTGCTGTGTACAGATGAATGTAAATGTGGAACAAGCAATAAACCTTGAAGAAACAGGGTATGCATATAAAGTTGAATACACACATATAAAGTTGTGTGCATTCACTTCTTTTGTGGCTCGAATGTCCAAAAAGCATACGAAATAATTTGTGTTTTCCCTTTCTTCAGGATTTGAAAGAGCAGTTGTCATCTGCCTATATTTATGAAAGCTGTAGAGTTCGCCTGAGGCTTACCTGTATTCCAATTATAATGTGCAGTAGAATAAACATCTGCCTGGCAAATGCTACAAATGTCTGTGATATCTGGCATGATTATTTTATTTTCCTATCAGTAAAATCGCTGTCGCTGAATGACTCATAACATGTATCAAATTTTGCCTGCAGCCACAACTTAAATGTCTTTTCTTCCACATAAATACGCTTATGGTTCCTCAGCCACGCTTTCTTGTATTACCCTCTGTCTTCAACCTTTCGTTTCCGCCCTGAGTTAATGCGTTTACCGCCATGTCCGGATCCTCCGCTAGACGCCATTTTGAATTTGTGAATGCAACTTGAAAAAGTCAGGATAACTTTTTCAAGTTTCGATCAGTTACAAGAGCATGCCCAGACCATGACCGTGTCCCTTTCAGGTACCGAATCATTCACTTTCACTTTCACTACTGAAAGATCTGATAGTCTGGAATTGGGAAATAACTGCCCCATACTCCATGATTGATGAAAACATCTTCCTGAACTGATTTGGCACCTATTCATTTTGTATTCATATGTGCACATATATATTTGGGGGTAGCATGACCAAATGGTAAGAGTGTGGTGTGAGCTGGTAAACCAGCTTATAAATGGTCAACTAATTTAATTACCTCTCATCCATTTCATTGCTTCTATTGAATTAGTTGCTTCACTAATTCGCTTGGACCTACCCCCCTTTGCCTCACCTAAGCACTTATAAACAATAACAAAGATCAATACAGCTCTAAAAATTTCACTTTTGTTGTTACCTTCAGAAAGTGTGGCATCAAATCCCATATCTTCAATCCCTGCACGCAAATCTTCTGGTGTTGTCACTGCCTCATCATACTCAATTGCAGCTTGTTTGTCAGTGAGAGAGACTTTGATACTTTGTACCCCTGGCTTTGAGGACATGGTGCCCTCAATTGTCTTCACACAAGACATGCATGTCATTCCTTCAACACTTATCATTGCCGTTCTCACATCCTTATCCACACTGCAGACACCATCCCCAATCAAACTTGCATCAAATCCCATGTCCTCAATAGCCTCTCTCGCCTGTTCTGCAGTGATTTTCCCAGGTGAGTAACGAACTTGAGCTGTCTTTGCTGCTAGGGATACTGAAATGGACTGAATGCCATCAAGCTGGGAAATATTTTTCTCAATTGTCTGTACACAGGAATTACAAGTCATCCCATCAATGTTTATCATGACTGCCTGGACATCATTTGTTAGGGGAGGGGAGGGTGATGATGACAAAGAAGCATCAAAGCCCATGTCATCAATGGCCTCTCTTAGCTTCCCAGGGTCAGTCAATGATGCATCATAAGTAATGACTGCCTCTTCATTCTTCAGTGAAACATTTACAGCTTGTACACCAGGTTGATCTGACATTCCTTGTTCAATGGTCTTCACGCAAGAGTGGCATGTCATTCCTTTCACAGAGATCTTTATCTCGCTATTACTGTTCTTGCAGCAATTTTCCAGGCTTTCAATCTCCTTATTATCCATTTTTCCATCCTCTGACAATGAAATTTCGTGTTGTGTCAAAACATCCACAATTCTCTTCAGAGATGTTTCAAACCCCATTTCCTCAATGGCAGTTGCTAATTCCTTGCCATTGGTTTGCTTAGGTGAGTACATAATTTTCCCTTCTTTTTCCTCAAGAGACACTTCAATTTTCTTGACACCACTTAAAACAGAAATGTTTCCTTCAATGTTTTTAATGCAAGAATTGCAATGCATGCCTTCGATGCCTATGTATGCAACTCTTGGTTCATCATCACTAAGTTTTGAAATGTCTTCCTTTACCTCTGGAAAAGAGATCTTTCCTGCTTTATCTTTGATGGCAACCTGTTCAGAAGGAAAAAAAATGATCTCCTTGTCAACCAGTTTATAACACCTTACTGCAACCAATTTTGCAAATTTATTGGGCACATTTCATCAGACCTTATTTGCGTGATTTAGCACGACAATTAAGCTCAAAAGAACTAAAATTTGAGAAGTGAACCCAAGAAAGCTTTGTAACATCTGATTTTACTTTATGGACAATTTCAAAATCACAAAACTACTACTCAGCAGTTGGACATATTCTGTGTTGGACAATCTGCAGATTTAGCCACTGCTTTACTAAACAAGGCTTTACAAAAAGTCTACAGATGGTGTCTAGTAAATCGATTAACACCACACCCAGGCAAAAGTGAAGTTATGATAATTAGCAAGAAAACCATTATGGGTCCTCAACCAGCACTGCTTCTAAGAGACTCTGCACTGCATTACGTTGCAAAAACTTGATTATTGGGAATGACTGTAGATCACAACCTCAATTGGATACAGCATGTATTGGACCTTAAGAAAAACTTCACGAACAAATTAGAATTATTAAAACATTCTATATTTTTACCAAAAGATGTTTTAAAAAAATTCTATTTTAGTGTTATTTTACCATCGATAAATTATGGCCTTGTTTTATGGGGATCGTGTTGTAATTCAGAGTTAATTAATTCAATTAATAGATTGCACTGTAGGGCCACCACAATTATTTTTAATTTATCTAAAGACATGGCATCCAGCGAAATAATGAAAACCATGAATTGGTCAACAATTAGATTAAGTTACAAACTGACAATATTTAAATTAATGTACAACGCATACAAAAATATATTACCTGACAGTTTATGCGGAAATATTTTTCGTAAACGAGACAACTATCAGTCACTAAGAGGGCACGAGGTAGCAGCTATCCACATACACAAAAGCAGATTTATAAAAGACTCATTAGCCTATTGAGAGCCTATACTATGGAATCTGATGAACTTCAATGAAAAAATAACTAATGTAAGCTACAAGGAATTAAAGAAATTGCTTATTGCCAGGTTGTAAATACTGTTGTAAATATGGTTGTAAATACCTCTCTAAGATTGATAAATTCTGTAAGCGAGCATGGAAATATGGTTACACCAAGGATCGCATATCCATCGACAATGTAATTTTAACTAGGGATAAACAATTGTGGGAGAAAGTCACACATGTAAACATGCACGTCCTTTAAGCCAGCGTGGTCATGATTATACGTTGCTGTGTGTACACACAGAGCGTTTTAAGCGCTGTTTTATAAATAGGTCTCTTTTAATTTTATTTAGTTTAATGTTTGTAGAGATCCGTTGTAAACTTGCACGTATGTCTGCAAGTGTTTAGTTTGATCTATAATAATAAAGATTTCATCATCATCATCATCACTATTTCAAAGATTTTATCTTCGACGGTACAAAAATCTCTACGTTGAGACACAGAGTCAGTGCTTATGTGTACTTTTAAGTTTTTAACTTCTGTTTTTAGTTAGTTTTTATTAAACATTTACATGTATATATTTTGTGACGTAGTTAGTATACATGACCCCACATGCTTGTGAGCTCTAAATCTCATAGTGTGTAAATAAAGGTTTTATGTTATGTTATGTTACTCAGACCTCACTATTGGCTATCTTTGACCCAGTTAAGGTTATGACATACCCATAACTGACCATCCTATGATGTCAAAATACACATTCAAATATCTGAACATTTACAAAACTGTTTGTACAGCATTTGAGCGGCAATGGTACAATCACTTTTGATAATAATACAAACTTTTGGCAACTATTCAGTTATAGGTTCATGGATTTCATAATTCATGCTAGGACATTACATTTATTATGGCTAAATGTTTGTGGGAATGTATTTTTGTGGGAATTTAAGTTAACAATTTTTAATAAAATCACAAAAACTACACAACTGAAGACCACCAAAGTCAGTATCAATATGGTATGTGTAAGGACAACAGCTTATTGGTCTTTTGCTAAACTCAAAAGATGAGCCCCATTTAATAGTTTTAAGCCCTTACATACTTCAAGATAGAGTAAATGAAACCATTCCTGCCTTTAGAAAAGGCATCCAAAGAGTTTAAGTTAAATATGGTCCTTTGTGCCATGTGAGGTTCCTGCCCATTAGACTAGTAATAGCAAATTTAATTTAGAGCAGTCACATGTAGAATCAGCATTTAATTCCCAGGTGACACTAAACCTAAACCTGTGAGAAAGCTTGGAGGCTGATATATAATAATTATTGATAGCAACAAAATCAGAGATAGCCGACTGGCAAATCTACTTTTTAAAGCAGCTTTCCTCTTCTACTCTCAACTGTACAACTGTACCTACCCTACATGAAGATATTGTAAATTCAACAACTGTAGAATTGAACAGAAAATCTTCGTATTTATAGGCAAGCTAGTTATAATTCTTATAAAACCACCTAGTTCTCTTGGACAATGAAAAGTATGGAAAGGCTAGCAATAAATATCAAAAGAATTGACACTTGTTGTAAGATGTCACAAAAGAATCCCATAAATTATACTTCTGCTTGCCAGGACTGAAAATATTTAGATCAACAGGTACAAAAACATTGGTACAGGTACTTTTATTAAAGAAAATATGCCTTCCTGAAATTCTGAGAACACAAATCTGCTACTGAAAAAAGGTTTCCCCAAGTCTGTTGGACTCATTAACAAGGGTTTTTATATCTGAAAATGACATCAGCAGAAACACATAAAACAAACCACACTGAAATGGTTCAACGAATATTTCCTTTCATTGTCTTATTTCATCTGTGTTGCTCCAGAAACAGAATTAATAATTACAAAGAAAACAAAACACATGATACAAGATAAAACTTGGGTGATATGAAAAGCTGTCTTTCTTCCTAACTTAGTGCTTTTTAAGATAGTTTCAAAGAAAAACTTGCGATGTGTAGAAAATAGTTGAAAATCCTCATGTCAGATTTGAATAATGTAAAAGCTTAAAGATGTCTTTTCACCACTAACATCCAAGTTTTATGTGTTCATGAAGGCGATTTGATAGAATATTACACTAAAACATGAAACGCCACAAATTATGACTACTAAAAGAGTAGAAATCAGAGTTTCACATAGACTTGCAAAATATAACTTCCAAAACAGAATGTCAGTATGTCGTAGCTGGTTCTTTCAATTAAAAACCTTTCAAATAATATAGATTATGAAAGGCTCAGATATCTCAGGTGTGGATGGAACATAATTCAAATCAGAAAAGGTATTCCATCTTCAAAAACAAGGAATATCAGAAGAAAAAATACACAAATTACAAAATAATCAAAAATGGAAGATGGAAAAACCAGCAGGATCTAGTGTCTAACTACAAAATTTCTCTTGCCTGGAACTACCTAAAATTATTTCTCACACTTAACAATTCATCTATTCTCATACACCTCAAAAAAAAAAAACCAAAAAAACTTTCCAACAAAATTCTAAAATAATCATGCTTAAGCCACACTTATGGACTACAATTATCTATTAAGAAACATCTGGCACCAAGAAATCAAACTATATCCATCTTCACTGTTCTGATGATAAATTCAAATGTACAATTAAACACAAATGCTACACTAGACAACACAAAATTAGATAAATCTCACCAGAAGACTGAAAAAATTCAGGAGGCTATCCTTTTGGAATGAACAGAAAAATAGTAAAGATTCTTATTTTCCTCAGCCCACTGAGTCAAACCTGAAATGGCTTACTAAAAGGACAGTAGGTTGCCTTATGGTAAAGCAAAAGCCAACAATAGACCAAATATTGGCTTTTAATTTTGACAAACATCCCACTATTGAATGAAGGGCAATTACATATGAAACATGAATATTCAACTTTCTGGTGAGATACAACCATCTGTGTTGATTTAAGAAAGAAAGAAAAACAACAAAGTTGTGAATTCTTTTATGAATGATTCTTTTCAGACACTTTCGTTACTACGTCTTTCTGGTAACAGTTCAAAGACATCATTCCAGAAAAAAAAATGTTACTTTTATTCTAAGATAGATTTAAAGGAAGGAAACTTAAAAACCAGCGTAATTGAGAGTGATAAATTGTCTTTTAATCAGATCATTCTTAACAGACACTCAAACGAATAATGAATAATAATGAGAATTCTCACTTTAAAAGAGACAAAAAGATCGCTAGATCTGCGGGCAGAATTAATTTACCAAAACCTAAAATCCTGCTTATATGACCAGTTTTAAATGCAAAATTAAAAACTCTAATCCTTAAGTGCAAGAAAGAAACAAAACAAAAAATTTCAAAGCATATAACATTTTATAACTATCAGATCTGTTATAAAGGCAAGAAGAAGTTTTTTTATAAAAAAAATAGTAACCAATGAATCAACAGGAAAAAATTAAAACAGAGAAATAAAATCAAGTATCAAGTAGTTGAAACAGTTAACAAGAACTCCATGTGTTTCAAAAAATATTTTCTTATACAAACTTTCTTTAAAAATCTTCAAAATGATGTTCAGTAAACCTATCAACCTTTAAATTGTCCTCTTCAATGTCAAAGGAGCTATACAGAGTCCAGTGTTGACAACATTAGAGTTTCAAGCGTTCAATGCAAAAAACCTTAAAAATTGGCTTTCACTCATCTAACTATTTGCTAGCTTGTTCTACAAGTAAAACACTTAAAGCTCAATTGGTAGAGCGCTGCACTAGTATCACAGAGGTCAGTGGTTCGAATCCCGTACAGGCCTGATTTTTTTCAGGTCTGATTTTTGCTATTGCTTAAATACCGCTATCTACTGCGAGGATCGTGCATCACATGTATCTAATACCGCAGTACAAAATATATGAACTTCATATATTTCATTGTATCTCATTTATCACTTTCACGGGTTTATTACGAATCAACTTAACGGCCTGCTCCCAGTTGGCTTGTTAGCTCAATTGGTAGAGCGCTGCACTAGTATCGCACAGGTCAGTGGTTCAAATCCTGTACAGGCCTGATTTTTTTCAGGTCTGATTTTCGCTATTGCTTAAATACCGCTATCTACTGCGAGGATCGTGCATCACATGTAAGTAAAACACTGTTGCAATAATCTCAACAGAGTGGTGCCTATAGAAGAGGAGAGAAAAAAAGGGGTTGGAAAAAATATCTTTCATCCCTCTTCCCCTCCCTCTCTTTTTTTCCTTTCTTCACTTTACATAATTCCTGATTCTGCAAACCATACAACCACTTATCAAACGATAACCTATACAGCTACAGCAGGTAACTTACCAACAAAACTGCTGCAGTCAGGGAAATGGCTTACAAATAGAGTCTTAGTGAATGGAGCATATAATAAGTCACATGTACTAAACAGTGGGAGAGGTGGAAGGGTCCAGGAAAGCTTACAAGTTAAGAAGACTAAATTTTTTACAAACAATGTATAACCTTTCACAATATATTGAATTCAGCATAGAGAACATAATTGAAACTAGCAACTGGACACTGGGCAACAAAACGGAAACCCAAACTTTCATATGAATTCCATGGTATAATACAAAAAGATCATAAAAGGGTAGTAGCTAAGTTGTGTATGAAAGCAATCCTCATAGTTATGAGCCCTACTTATGTGGTAGTGGAAATAAAGCCTGAAAAAAATTATTTTCAGGCTTTATTTCCACTACTACATAAGTGGGATTCATTACTGCGAGAATGGCTTTCATACATTAATTTTCATGAAACCACAATTGATACACATTTACGATTTTCATATATTCAAATTCCTTATTTTGAAGTTTTCTTCCACGATCAGCAAATTTTTTGGTTACAACAGAGAATTTGCTACATAAATGTCCAAGAGCTGCATTATTTTTTTAACTCAGAGGTTGTATGTGTTCTCCTTTTACTAACACTTATTTCCTGTCACTGAACAAAGCCCCGTTTTTATATAAATTTGACATTGATCAAAACCACTAGTATCTGTGCCAATAATGTGTATTCAAAAGTGAGAATCCCAAACAGACTTGAATTTCACTCAATAGGTTTTTACAGACATCTGAACTGCTATTTGGTTAAGTGGTAATAAGTTACAGGGATTTAATAATTGTAGGCAGATGTCTCCTGAGTCACCATGCTTCATCGATCTTTATCCAAATTACTAGATTAATTAATCCATTTTACTAACTACGAGATCATCCCCTTGTGTGTTGGAATCACACATGCGTTTAGAAAAAATTTCCCAGCATCTGAAAATATCCTAATGCGTTTACAAGACTTAAACTGCCGACGTGCACCCAAATTAATCATGCGAAACTAGAACTTTCTTTCTCCCTCTGAAATATGTTAAGCTTCCATGCGAGTAATATGCGCATTTAATTTACCGTTTGTAGAAAACGCACGTACAACCATCACGATCAGTAAACGTGGCAGAAAAACGACTTTCAAAATCCATCCAAACTTCCATTTAACTTTAACTTAGCCCTCACCTGAGGATCCATTACGAAGAGAAACGTATGTCACAGGATTTGAAGGAAAATCACCGGACTGAGTAGGCAACCTAAGTGAGCTTCAACTTATTTCCCTCAACAAATCGCTGTGCGTAAGGAAATGTGTCTTGATCATCGGAGATTAGATTTTCCGCTCCTATGTCCGATAGATTGTTCTGATATTCCACAATTCGGCACAATCAATGTTGGATTTTTCACGCGAAACGACTAGAGAACTATTTTCGTCACGAAAAGAAAGACAATTTCTTCCCCATCAGCTGAATCCGCCATCTTGGTCCATGTTTGAACAACCGGTCACGTGACATAATATTTTGCAGTAGACCGAAGTTTAGTCTTGTTACTTGTTATGTTTCAAACCTAAAAACTGGATCTACTCGTGGAAAATATTTGGATTACCAATAAAACACCTACCCTGCTTTATTTTACCCTCTTCTTAACTATGTCGCATAGAGGCTCTTTATTTTCATTCAATGAGATGTAAATAAGTGAAAAAATGAAGTCCACATGCCTGCATGAAGCCTACACGCTCGCAGTCAACAGTCCTTAATCTCCCTTTAAACAATACATAACGTTGACTCCTCTCTCCAATTAAATAAAAAATGAGGAAAATTAATACTCACGTCGCAATATAACAAACGTAATTAGCCGCCTCGAAATACGTTAAAACTGGTAAACAAACTTCCGAAAGACAATATATCGCATGTTTGAGAACAAAAGCCTTCCAGTGGTTGTTAAGGGTCATGTCATATTTCACAGATATTTTAATTTTCATGATGTTCGGCAGTATAGTGTTTGTAAAACCTTCTAAATCGATATCAAAACCTTTAGTTCATTTGAATGAGAAACTGAACGTAGTTTAGGGGTTCCTTCGAGAATAGGGCGCGGTCATCTGCTCAAACAGGGCATGCACAGTCGTATTAAAAATTCATAGTTGCTGTTTGTGTTTCACTGAATGCTTTTGTCCACATAAAAGTAAAAAAAATGACCTTTAACGTACATCTTAAATTTAGTGAACAAAGCTGGAGGTCACATTCCAAGGCTAGTACTTAAGTTGAAAGTCTGCGACAGCCATCCAAATTTCATCAGAGAGCAAATTATCTGATTTCATCATCCCTCGACATATTGTGAATTCACCTTGATAAATAAGTCGCTTTGTGAACATGATTTCAACCCTTTTTCGTTACGATTGATCGACGCTATTCAAACTGCATCGTTATTGCGTGACCAAAAAAATTAATCATACGAATGTTTTCATTTTGCGGGCACAAAACGCTGTCATATAGTGACCTCAAACATTTCCGCTGCCTGGCTTTTAACGATAAATGTCTAAAAGGCTATCGGTCGGATGGCCGAAAGCAACTCTGAAAATCGAATTTCAAAGAGCATCTAACTAGGAAAGTAGTGATATATGGATGTCTGAAATCTGTGTGGAAAATTAACTTGGGTCACGCATGAATAGAAAGAACCATCGGCATATTTAAACGTCGTGATTCAATGCCATTTCAAATTGAAAGTGGCAATAATTAAAAAAAGACAATAATTCCCTCAAATTTGAGACTCGTCCAGCTTTCTTATGATTTATCCTATGTAGCAGCAGTATTTGAATTTAACTTCATAAACTCTGTGTGATAAATTTCTGTATCTCTCACCTTGTTATCTAAATATTGCTCAGAAGACATCTCATCGAGTTTCACTAGCGAAGTTCCCTCGTTTCCCGCTTGAAAATACTTCTTCCTTTCGGAATATCTATTAGTAAACGAGAGAAGCGCTTGTTAGTTTTCTACAAGGAAGTGCTGTGGAGCAATACGATGAGGGTAAAACTCTGTGTACCAAAATCCAAGGAGCAAAGGCACACAAAACCTATGGAACACAGCCAAGGGTGTTGTCGTTGTGAGTGCTTGTCTACGTGGCACGTTTTGATATCACTTTCTCACGGCCCATGCTAATTTGGATCCTTTTTGTGATGCTGACTCATTGTCACATGACATACCACAAGTACCACACATTTATTTTAGGAAGGCACAGGCTACCTATTCTGTCATTTGGAGCCTGGGTACCGAAAATTTAACCCATGTCGGGCTCTCCATCGTAAATATTCCTGGTTCCCAAGAAGGGAGAGACCGGTAGACTGATTTCCTGTAAAGCAGTCTACTGATCAGAGTCACCTCTCTCATTTTTGACGAGTCTCACTCATATTCAATGGTCATGCCATCATCGTCGCCTGATGGACAAGTGGGACCTCGGCGATAAAATTATTTGGTCGTCCTTTTACCAGGAGTTCTTTAGAATCATGCCTTGGTAAAAGGAGTATTTCAAACCTAAGGCACATACTGAAAATATTAAAGAAAACACAGAACGCTTAATTAACTGCGGTCCTTCTTCTCTATAAAGGGTGCACGGACGTGGAAGGGAAACCCGCACGACACCTACGCATGATAGCTAGATAAACGGGTAGGCATTTATAGATTATGCTGTTAAAAGTGGCATATTATGCTTGTAGCATTGCTTTTTTTTGGCCAAATTATGCTAACATTATGCTCTTTTTTCCAAATTATGCCACCGTTTTTTTAAATTATGCTCTTTGAAAATATGCAAATAAGTCCAAAAAATATATTTTTTTAACTAGAAGCCGTTCGTCTACAGGAAAGAAACGCAACAAATCCACAATGAATTTCAAATAAACATGTGGTTGAGGTTAGACCCGGGCTCAGTGCTTCACAGTGAACTACAAATGCTACTAGTTTAACTAAAACTTTAAATATCGATTAAGGTCACCAAGTGCTTGGGACTAGAGACAAAAAATTATCAAATAATGGCATCAAAAATGATCTGATAATTATCAAAATGCGCAAATTATGCTAGCATTGCTACTTGGCAGAAATTATGCCAGTTTGCTCGAATTATGCCAAAAATTATGCTAGCATAATCTATAAATGCCTATAAACGGGACCTCGGCGAAAAAATTTTCCGTCGTCTTTTCACCTAGAGTTTTTTTGACTCGTGTCAAGAATTACAAGAGTACAAAAGAGTACTGCAAGTCTAAGCCACCTACTAAAATACAGAACGACAATAAACTGCGGGTCTGCGGGTCTGCGGGTCTGCGGGACTGCGGGTCTGCGGGCCTGCGGGCCTGCGAGCCTTCCCTTCGAAGTCGGTGGACAAAAAAGTTTTCTAGCTCCAGTTTCCATGACCGAGCTGAGATGACGTATACCCCAATCTTTTATTTACAAACACCTTGGTTCAATGACAAGGCAGAAAACTTGCTGACAAACGTAATCAGACGTTCTCGAATGCATAGGATTGTCCTATATAGCACACAGTGACTCGTAGTATTCATTTCATTTCTGCGCAATTAACCGATAAGTTTATATCAGTTATTCTGGTGAAACAAAAGAGAAGCGATGGCTCTTTCAGTGAAGGCGTATTTGAACCCTGACACCAATCAACAAGAAATTCGTCGTTTTGCAATTGACGAAGGTGCCTCAGCCAATTTTGCCTATTTGAGGCAGAAGATCGAGCAGGTATTTCCATCCATTAGGGGCAAGGTGTTCAAATTGTTTTGGAAAGGTAAGGTAATCGGTTTTCAGCTAATTCGCCTTGCGCGCTCGATCACTTGTGAGAAATGTCGAGTCCTCGTTGGTATTTTGTACCTGTACAAGTTTCGCTTAAAAGCTATTCTCGAAAACAACGACAGATACAAACAACTAGGACATTCAGTTTCGAAGAACAAATTTCACAAAGCTCCTAACAAACGAAAAGAAGGGCCGATGCCAATTATCGATATCTGTTTTTTTTTTTTTTTTATTCCTATGGTTTGTTTTATATTAACTGAATATATTCGATATTTTTCTCTTCGTAGATGCCGACAACGAGATGATAACATTTTCAAGCGATGAAGAGCTGATTGAGGCATTGGGAAGTATAAGTGGCGATGTGTTTCGCGTTTTTGTGAAAGGCGGTGAACCAGACGCTGGTAATGTTGGTAAGATGTTATTACTATTTTCTACTGTTTGTTTTCAAATTGACTGTATGATAACACTAAGCCATAAGCATTCTGTTGTGCAATGTATTTTTTTGTACAATCGTCAAAAATGTTTTGTAGACAGTTGGTGACGTGGGAGGTCCAACTAGATAGGTGTGAATTGGAAATCTTTTTGCCTGATCATTATGAGCTAGCAGTTTCATTAAATCCCTTTCACTTTCAGTCAAACATTTTTTCTTTTCGTGTCTGGTCTTTTCTAGTGACTTTTCTAGTGACATTAAGGGTTGAACACTATCATTATTAAATCTGTAATAATTTTGTTCTCTTTTTTTTCAGAAAACTCTGCTGAACAACAGGACCCTGGCACTGCTCACCCTGGCGTAGTGTGCGATGGTTGTGATAAGCACATCTTTGGGATCCGCTTCAAGTGTGTGGTTTGCCCAAACTTTGACCTGTGTATGACCTGTGAGACCAAAGGAATGCATAGGGAACATGAGATGCTACGTATTGCAACACCGAGAACTTCTGCAGACAACTGGTTTCCTGGCTTCAACCCATTTGGAGTTGGTCATCCACCTCACCACCCCCCACATGGCCATCCACCTCACCACCCCCCACATGCTCATCCACCTCACCACCCCCCTCATGGTCCTCCTCCTCATGGAATTCCTCCCTTTCAGTATGACTTTGGACGAGGATTTGGTCCATGGGGACGTGGATTTGGCCGTAGGGGGGGCCGTGGTCGTTGTGCCAAGGCTAGAGGCCGTTGTAACAATGGAGGAAAGAAGTGTGATCGCCATACAGAGGCCAACCCTAATGAGGTCCCTGTGGGGCCACCCTTTCTTCATGCTGTTGGAGAGACTATTGCCTCATTTCTTGGGCCACTGGGTGTAGAGGTGCACACATATGCTAGTAGTGAGGAAGGTATGTGTTAGAGGTTGTTTGAAGCCTCTTACATCAAGTGGATTCCTTGACGTTTATAGTGTATAACATGTTTTGATTTTGGGGAGGGATCTTTATACAGTTGAACCTGTATTAAGGGACATTGTATTAAGTAGTTGCCCTTTATTCAGCTGCCAGGTGTTAAAGTCCTGGGCCGGGTTGTTCAAAGGTGGCTTAAGGTAATCCAGGGTTAGTGTGAAATTTTTCAGATCTGAAAGCTTTATAAGAAAAATTTAGTTTAATTCCATTTGTCTTCTATTTGAAGATTAAATGCTTTAAAAAGAATAGGGAAAATTAGCCCAAAATGGCCTTTTGAACAGAGAAATTAGAAACCTAGATTAAAATTTAACCCTGGGTCAGTGCTAATTGACCTTTAAACAAGTGGGCACTGTTTTTGTTTCCCCTTAATCACCGTATTTTTCACCTTTATTAGACGGTCGTGGTGGCTCTTAACTAAGTCACAACTGCCAGTTTTCATTGTCTTCCACCTGTACTGAACGGTCACATAAAGCAGAACTTCTTGACTTTGGAGGAAATGTTGTGCTTGTTTGATGTGGTGGTTTAATTTTAAATGCAGATTGTTGTCAAGGCAGATGTCAGGAGGGTGACCAACAAGCCACTGCAGATGCTGGTCCTTCAGGAGAGTCCACAGAACCACAAGTGGATGAAAATGCTCCATCACAAACAGATGAAAAAGAAACCTCTGAAATGGTGAGGAAAACACTTTGGGACAATTTATTGTGATAAAATGTCACATTTTATTAATATAAAAAAATGGTCTAAGTTCATCCTAGATGGTGGTGGTGAATGGTGAAATATGCTTGATCATTACAGCTTTACAACTCCTCTTCATTGCAGCTGTGTGACTTGGGTTTATCATAGGGTTCTGTGCATGACAGGAAAATATTACACAGCCGGGGTTGCAATGATCTGTCAAGCATTTTTAAGGGGGGGGGGGGGTTAGTGAGCTTCTGCATCCCAATGTTCTAAGACAACAGCAACTATGCATATTTTTACAGTGGAAAAAATGCAAGTCAGACCTTCCACTTTTCAATGTACAGATCTACCACCCCTTAGATCTACCAAGGTACATACCCATCAGTGGATGGGGCCATCAGCTATAACTGGTATATAAAATAACCTTCATGTGATAATGTTTTAGGATGTTCAAGCACCAGAGGAGTTTGTTTTGGTTGATGAGAATGCAGAGTCACAAGAGGGAGCCTCTGGAACAGTTGATGAGGAAGTTCCAACTGACCCCTTGGAGGTGGCCATAGCAAAGATGCGTGCAATGGGGTTCGAAGACGATAGTGGCTGGCTGCGGCAACTGATACATGCTAAGGATTATGATCTCAACAAAGTCCTTGATGCCATGCAGTTTGAGGGAAAGAACTGATGGGCATCATACAGTGCATCCTGCTTTACATGTAGTCAAGTTTTTTGTTTTGCTGTGGGCATTTTTCAGTTAATTTTAGTATTTACTCAGTAGCTTATCCTTGAAAACATGAAGAAATGTCAAAACGTGAAATGTCGACTTCATACAGTTGTTTCAAAACAGATATGTAAGATCTAATGTCTGGTGGCCTTCTGGGAATTATGACTTTATAGCCAAGTGTATCACGTTTTAATTTTGTATTGATAATTGTGGCATTCCAGATAAAAAACTTTTCTGGTGTACTGTCAGAAGAGCCCTTTTCCTCTAAGATTTTGTAATATCTTTTTTTGCTGTAACATTGATAGAAACATCAGTAAGAGGTGAAGAGCCATCAGCATGATAAAGTGCAAGACCAGTTAGGTGTATATATGCCACACAACTGGCTCAATTTTTTTCCCTTTAAATTATCTTTCCTTGTTCCCCTCATAAGAATGCCAAATACAGTGTTTGTTACAGTTGATTACAAGGGGAGAATGGAACCATTTGCTGCCCTGTTCAAATCGTAAGTTGACATTTCATGAGTGGCCTTGCATGCTTTCAACAGGAGTTTTGGATCATGACGGGTGTAGTTACATTGTGCAAGGGTTCGATTTTTCTTTTAAAAGGCAAATTAATTAAAAATCATTAAAAAAAACCCATTGTAGAAGGGTTCAAGCAGTTGGCGAGAAGATTTTGGTTGTGATTATTAATTATTCAATGTGCTTCACGGTCATGTAATGTGAGTGAGCAATGATACATAGCATTGTAATAAGCTGTGATGCCAAAATAAAGTTCTTCAATGATGATAAGAGTGTCAACTGGACTTGCTTACAAGTGACATGGTTGCCTCTGAATAAAAGAAATGGAAGACCAACATCAAACAATGTTTTCTTACCAGAAGTTTTGACACTTTGAAATTGTAAGTAAAAGTACAACTTCTACCCCTACATGCAAAGAGATATGTAATTTACATTTTTTATGATTATGATACTTGTGTACAACTCAGAGTAGCACATGCAATGCACATGATGTAAAATGTGAAATTTTTTATCCTAATAGATTAAATTAAGTCACACCTGGTAACAAACCCTTCAAGTGAACAAAGAAATGATAAACTCTGATGATAAATAAAGAAAGCAGCCTGCCAATCTCATAACAACCTGTACAACGATAAGGTGGTCCTGCAAATTAGTCACTAACACTAAAAGGGAATTTTTTCATTTGTTTGTTAAAAAAATAGGCTTTGCCAAAGGTTACAGACTGGAATGTACTAACCCATTCTTCAGTAACGTGGTGTGACTCACGATAGATGTTTATTCCACTCACACTTGGTTTCATTTGAATGAGTTGTACTTTACAAGTCATTTATAAATATATATTATATTATATACAGTATATATTTTTTTCAATGTTCCTTTTGCAAATCCATTACTCAATTGGCTGACTTTCAAGATGGTCATCTTTCCCATTTTCCCCTTCACTTGTCACCCCTGAATCTGATCCACCATTCATTTGTTCATCCTTGGGTTCTCCTTCAGAAGTAGGGTCAGAAGTTCCATTTTCCTTGTCATCCTCCCCCTCAACTGAGTCCCCACTTTCTCCTGGACCCACAACACTGCTTGGCTGACTTCCTTCATTTGCTTTGAAACCGAGAGCTGCTTCTTCTGAAAAAGTGTCCCATCTTGAGCTCTTAAAATCAAGCAGTCTTTGCATATTACTCTTGCTAAGCTGATCCATACATTGAGAGTAGCCTGCAAGAAGTGTATGTGCCAAAGCAACTCCATATTCCACTCTTGTTGTTTCAGTGGTTTCAACTGCAGTCAGATCCTGAGCTATCTCAAAGCCTCTCCTGTACATACGCACAGCATCTTCATATTTTCCCTGAATAAAGGAAATAAAGTAAACTTTGGCCAAAAAAACTTGATGCTATATCTGATGCTGGTCTGCTTCCAATCACACAGAGCAATAAATGAATAATTCAACAACATTGACAACAACAACATTGACTTTATTTTTTTTTTTTAAAATGAAAGAAATAAAGGCTTTTGTAGCCCGCAGTTAGCAAAGCTATTCTAGGCGGGCTACCTAAACAGACACTGTATAGGCTCACACACACACACACACACACACACGCACACACACACGCAACAATGAAATAATGATTGAAATAAAATAATGAAATCAATGAAATAATAATAATTCCAGCAAGCTCAGTTCATGTATAGGGATCAAAACACTATTTGCACTTAAATGAACAGCTAATTAGAAAACACAGAATATTACATGAATATAATAATGTGCAAATGTGTTGTCTTACCATGGAATTATAGATAGAACCAAGACTTGTACAAGCTCTCTGCTGTTCTGGTAATTGCTGAGATCGATCAGCCAACTCAACAAACATCTCAAGATACTTCATAGCACTTTCCACATCTCCTTGCCTAAGAAAGAAATTAATTACACCCTTGCTTACAAACAAAAAAAACTTTTCTTAAACAGATCACAAAACTCAGTTTGAAACTTTGTTAGGTGATGGCTCATTTAGCAAAAATGTGCCAAATTGTGCATCACTACTAGCCTGCTGGTACGTGTTTTGTTTGATTTGGAAAACTAGTATAGAAAAAATGACAAACTTACAACTCATAGGCTCTTGCCAAGGCTTGACAAGCCCTCCCCATCCCAACATCATCTGTGTTCTGCTGGCATTTCTCCAAGTACCCATTATGATACTAGAAAATATATCAGGCATGATAGTTAGATATCCATAAATTGAGTTGCCAATAATCTCATTAAAGTTGGCCTTTTTTAATAACAAATAAGCTAGAGTATTTTTCTTCTTAACCAAAAATCTCTTATTTCTTACCAGAATGGCTGTTTCAGCATCTCCAATTTCCTCATAAGCACTTCCCAATCGATAGCCAGCCAAGCCCTCTTGTTGACTGTCACCACCTTTCACAAGACCAAAATAATTGCAAAGTTTATTTGTTTTATTTTACAAACTGAAGGAAAAGGACAAAGCAATGTAATTTACCTGCTAAATCATTATGGGCATTAAAATATATCAATCAAGAGGAAGGAAGAGATGCAAATCACGCAAACAGCCAAAGAGAATGCTTATGGAATTTCAGACTTACTTTCTTTTGCCATTCCATATGCTTTCAGGAGGTAATCTATTGACTTCATCGTGTCAGCCTCTTTAACCTATCAAAATGATGATAAATTCACAACTTAAATTTAAAAAAAAAGAGGAACAGAACATCTCACATAACAGATCTTCAATCACTCTGATTTAATATCAAATGTACAAATAAAATTTTCCAGCCTAAAATATACCTCATCTGCCATGGTTGTATACACCCTCCTGAGGTGTCCACAAGAAAGTGAATGCAGATTTTCTCCATCATCTGTCTGCCACAGACGCCCTTTTGTCAAATTGTAAAATGACTCTAAATACTCTGCAGCTTTACACAGATCCCCTGTACATAAAAATAATGAGTAAGTTATCACAAACAGAATTACTTTACACACATCTTTCCTTTGCTTGCGAAAACATTTGTTTTTAAAATATACATATATCTTTTTATATGTCTAAAGAGAGGGAAATTATAAAAGTACGAATGAAGTAAATATCAGACATCCCTGATCAACAATTTTACCTCTCTTCTCAGATGCCAATCCCATGTTACAGTTAGCCTCTGACTCCTTCCTCCTTCCATCTCCTCTTATCTTCAGGCTCGTCTTCAAACAAGAGCCATAAAAGTGATCTGAGAGCCAAAAGTCCCCAGTCTCCTCAAAGAATCTTGCTAGGGCCAGTAAGCTATGATAAACTTGGTCCATCTTTCCTGCAAATTAAAGGGGAAAAACATACCATTGGTAATTTCATGTCCTGATGGAGTTTGACATCTGCATCAACTGTGGAAGTCAGAACATCGTATATTTGACTCACCTCTTCTCTTTGCTGCCTCTGCTGTGGTTAGATGATGTTTTAGTTGGTCAAGTTTCTCTGGTTGATCTTGTAGCAAAGGTTGATCAGAGAGATCAGAATCTGCTCCTAAACTTTCTATGTCATGTTTTTGTTTCTCCATCAGATTAAACAGCTCTTGAAATGACTGATGGAAACCTTCTTTCAACATGTCAAGGCAAAGATTGTGTTCATAGGTATTACGATACCTGTCATGACAAAGGGATTTATGATTAGCACAACTCACATTCAAAGGCATATGTCAGCCTCCAGGTGATAATTTGAGCAAATGCACTTTTAATATGAATCAATGCAAATGTCTCTGATAACAGTTAACTTCCATACATGTACATACATACCTTGAAGTGTCAATCCTTTCAGAACTAGTTGTTTTCTCCAGATGAGAAGGAGGACTCCTCACAAAGGAGCCTTCTGGTCTCTGTATTCCTCTGCTACTTCTTAACGGACTCCCTAGAGAGGACCCTTTCATTGGTGGAGATGGAACATGCCGAATGACCTGCTGAGTGACCTGGCCACCTACTTTGATGGGAGGAAGTGCAGTAGCCAATGAGGTCATCTTGAGCTCTGCAGTTGTCTTCTAAACTTGATAACTGGAAAATAACTGAAAAAAGTCTCACATTATTCCCCTTGAAATATTGATACATATGTTGAGCTTCAAACTTGGACCATAAATCTGAGCTGAAAAAAACTAGATGAAACCTTACAGTTCAGACTAAGAAAACGTGTTAGATAGTAAGTGGTATTCAAAGAAAACATGTCAGTGATAATTATGACTGAGATACATGTTGTATGCATTTATGTGGTCAAATACTTAAACATTGTTCAGGTAGTAAAAACGATCATCAACAAACTGTCTATTAAATATACAAGATAGCTAATGCGGTGTGAAATCTGAAAGCATGGAATGCTCCTCTTTAGGTTTAGAGCAGCTATTGAGGTCAAAGAAACTGTGCATGTGCACATGGCAGGGTAACAACACTATAACAAGTTTACCAACATATTTGCATTTGCTCAGTGTACTTTACGCATTTACAACACGAGAATAAAACAGCGATTTAGAGCCTCTACACGGAAGATTTTCGCAGGTAACTTCCCTCAACGACTTCAAATCATAAGGTGTCAAGGCTGACAAAAAGCCTACGACATCAAAAACTCGTACAAAATATTGTACGAACTGTGCCCAAAACTTTACTTCTGGTGCATCTAAGTTTAGAAAAACACCCCAATTTACCTTTTACTGTCAAGAATCGATCACTTTAACGAAGATAACACTTCTCCCGTCCAAACTAAAGTATTTACAACTTTCGCCATGTTTTTTTCTCACGAAACACCAAAAGTTGTGACGTCATTACCATGGCTACCCCACAAAACAATCCCATAACACTCTACGACACAAGTGCCAAAGACCGCAAGTATATATGGGATTCTTACGAAAAAAAATATATGACGCAAGGTCGTACGAAGATCACCCGATCTAGCTGCGCTGTCATTGGTGGAAAAAAATAGCTTGGTGATGAAGCCAAAATGGCGGACCCATCAGACGATGGATGGGAGTCACTTTTGAGTGAAACAATGCCCGATTTAGGAACGAATTTTAACGATGATAGAGCCATGAATCAGCCCATGATAGGCGATTTTGACGGTAAGCAAATTCATGTTTTCATATCCTTACCTAATGGCCGTATAACTCGTTAAATTCTTGCCCAAGATCAACGTAACTTGGTCGTTGTTTTCTCGGTAAGTGACAAGGATGTTTGGTTCACCGAAGAGAAGGGCCCCAAAATTGCCATAATTTAGTACGCCAGGTGACTCTTAATGAACGAAATAATGTTGCAGAAGGTCGGTTCGTCATTTGTGATGTTTGGTGTAGTCAAAGTTGCGTGCCATTGTTCACACGCATAGCAGATATATGGGTCATTCTAAGCGGATTGTTTATGTATGCACTATTCACGTTCTTAGGCACTCGGCAGCCCGTGCACTTAATTTAAAATATGCTTATAGTCACTCCTGTAATCTGGTTTCTAAAAGCCTCAACAACCAACTTTCTTTACAGACACAAATAAATAAGCTTGTCGCATGCACTCCCGTGACATAATTTGCATGGTTCAAAGTACTTTGATCCGTTTTGCCTATGCGTATGTGACATTTAACGTTAATTAAGTGAAGCACGGACTATGCATGCGTTGTTTTTGTTTTGTGATTGGCTCATTGCCTGAAAAGGTTTGATCAGGACATGTTAGGGGTGGATGCCTGTGTGCTGTTAAATAACGGAGCACAACTTGTTCGTATTTCTTTTCTCCTCGGAAGCTAAATCGTCCATCTGTGGTGTATTTACCTTCAGATTGTTAATAAACTGACCAGGTGTTAAATTCATCAGAAAAACTGGCTAAATGTAATTTTGTTTCACCAAACTTGGTCCATCAAATATTAAACGATTGTAAGTTTTGCCAAGTTTAATGGAATCAAACCTGGTTCCATCATTGTTCATAAACAGTACTTATCACTGTCAATGGCAGTTAGTTGTTATGGTTTGTGGTTAATCTTGAATGTAAGGAATTAATTAGCCAAGATGAAAAAACAGCATTTAGTCTGTGAGTTGTTCTCTTTTGCCAGAACCTCTCTTTGTAGGCAAGTATAGAGCATACATTTAGACAGATAAGACAAATTATGCAAGCTTCTGTAGATTAACTTGATATTATACATCGGTTAGAGGTTGGTAGACTTGAATTAAAATGGCTTCTATCTTAGTCCTGCACTCTGCCTTAACATTTTGATTTGTTTGTGTCTGAAATTTCAATTTAACTTTTTTGTGTTTAGTAGATAAGTTATTTTTCAGCCTCCTACACAAGTTTTATTTTTCACACATCTTATGTTACATCAACTTATTTATAGTTCCATTATATATCTTAATACCTTGAAACCCTAGATAATTCAACATGATTTGGAGAATCAGTTAGAAAAAACAAGGATATTTGTCTACAACATAGATACATTTTTGTCAGGTAACTGGCTCAATTCATTTATTTCTCTTGTAAATTTTTTTTGTCTCATTTTATTTGTGACACCATCTTTGTATCCAGAGGGATTTTTGGATTTCCTTTGTGGAGCACAACCTGATGTTGATCAGGAGCAAAACAGTACAGCACTTTCATCTGGGGTGAACCCTAAGACTGATCCTTCACAGCTCATTCTCTCGCCTCCAATTACACCTCCAGAGTCAATGGCTACAGATGATGATTGCTCATCCTCACTTAACATTGCAGACTATCTCTCCAAATTTACAACACAGCAACAAGATCAATCAGCATTCCCAATGTTTCAACCTAAGGTTAAGGTAAAGCAGGAGCCAGGAGTTTGTGATCCAGGTCAGCATGGTACTCCAAAACAGAATCAGAACACCACCACCCAGTACCTGCTTAATTTACTTCAAGGGCAGAATTCCCAGCCGGCTCCCCCTGCTATGCACACTAAGAGCTTAGAACAGCTTCTTCAGGAGCCATCAATCCTTACACCAACCTCACAGCCTTGTGCTGTTACAGTCCAGCAGCCTATTTCAACCCAGCAGCCAACAGTTGTTACACAACAGGCACCACAAATGTCTCAGACAACCCCTCAACTCCTTCAGCTGCTGCTTCAACAACAGCAACAGCAACAACAACAACAACAACAGCAACAACAACAACAGCAACTGCCACAGTTACAACCTAAGCTTCAGCTACCAACTGTCCAGCCACAGGTTTCAACAAGTCAGCCTTCATCAAGTCAGAACACTCTGCTTCAACAGCTTCTGCAGCAGCTGGGTGTGTTACCCAAACAGAACACAACCATAGTGCCACAGCAGCAAGTGGTAGTTCCTGAAGAACAGTTGTCTCCTCAACAGCAGGTTCCCTCTCCAGGGTCTATTTCTTCACTGTCATCAACACCGGTATCCCCTGTCCACCCAACTTCTCCAGTGTTACCTGTTCTTTCAAGTGCACAAGTCACAAGTCCACAAACACAGCAGGTGAGTGATTCAATCAACTAAGTCCTGTCTGCTTGAAATCTTCCACTGACTTTTAGGGGATGGTTCACTCATTTTACCTTGATTGTAGCTAAATGTAAGGGACTTTTCTTAGCTGGCGTAATGATAAAGGACAAAATGGGCCAATGATAGCATTCAAAATTACATGAAGCTGCACTAAGCAGCTGATCATGTGGCTTCTTCTTGTGATACATTATCATTCAAACTTCATCATCTACAGTATGGGTCACTAGCAGTTTACAAGTCCAAACTTTGCAGTCTGTGATGTAAAGCAATTGTGGTTCTGTGTCTCAAGACAAACAATTGAACCCTCATTTAAATGTGTCTGAAAACCATAGTTCACAACAAGTACACCTTAAATATAATGAAATTCTAGTTATTGAAGAAATGTCTTTGAAAGACTGAATTTTCCCTTTTAAAGATTATTTTTCTCAGGTGATGGAAGACTCTTTTAGATAAAAATCCTGCCATTATGACCACGTTTGCGTGTGTTTATATTGAACATTTGTAACTCTGTATCTTCCAGAGTCTTGCTCAACCACAAACTGTCAAGCCAGACTCTGCTTCCACTGTCGTTGGTACTATTGAACTTAGCCAATCACAGATTCAGCCCACACTGTCCCAGGGTCCCAATGGGGTCTTAACAGCTACCATTCCCATTGTCTTGGACCCGAGCAAGATTCCAATCAGTCGTCTGACTAATGCAAAGGGCCAAGTGGGAGTCAAAACAGAAAAGCGATCAGCGCACAATTTGATTGAGAAGCGGTACCGCACCAGTATCAATGACAAGATTGTGGAGTTGAAAGACCTTGTGTGTGGGCCAGATGCAAAGGTAAGGCTATCATCTTAAAATAATCTACTTTTTATCATCTTTTCTAGAAGCAGTGCAATTTGCTGAAAGAATGAAAACAGAAACTTTGCAAGGGATGTGTGTGATTTTACCACTGTTGTAATTTTTTTCCTTTTTAGATGAACAAGGCTGGTGTGTTAAGGAAGGCCATAGAGGTAATAATGAAGCTTCAAAATGAAAATGCACGCCTCAAACAAGAAAATATGAGTTTGAAAATGGCACAGCAAAAGAGAGGTAAGGATTTTTTATATTATTTTGTAAGGCAAGGAGTAAAATGCATGGGTTAGGGGAATTACTTCTTACCTGTATCTCAGAAGTCTGGTTAATGTACTGCGGGGACTGTAACAGGCACAGGCAAAAGTTCGTTGCTTGGTCTGAAGTACTCTTCATGGTATGCAAAATAAAATGTACATTGAAGGCAGGCTCATTAATATGCTGCAGTTTAGAACAAATTTTTCAGCGCCTTTGTACTGTTTGTGCATACACAAGGTAAAATACCTCTTATTAATTATTAAAAAAAGTGGATTAATTCCCTTCAATCTTACTCAGAAACCATCACTGAGCTTGTCCGAAAGCAAAAGGAACATCAGATAAAGAAAGATGTCAGTAGTTGTGGAATGATAGAAGACTGCACTATGATGGAGACAGAAGCTGTAAAAAGGGAAGAATCCAACAAGGTGGAAGACGTTGCCAAAGCTAACAATGTGATACAAAGTCCTCTTACACCACCCACACCAGATCCATTGACAAAAGACAAGACTCACATCAAAGTAGAAGCCTTACCTGTCAGTAGTTGTGGAATGATGGATCGCACCCGCGTGGCATTGTTTGCTTTTATGTTTACCTTTTTGTTTATCAACCCTTTGAGTTACATTGTGCCTCAGCTTGATAAAGGTAGAGTAAAATATTTAACTTTTAAAGACCTACTGTTGTCCACCTGAACTTTTTAAACATCACATAGTTAAAAGTGACTTCTTAATCTTTTGAAAGGCAGCCATTAAGAATAGGGCACAGAACAGCCTAACTTTAAAAATTTTCAACATCACTTGTTCATTGTTGCACAAATTCACATTTTTTGCCATTAATTCATTAATTTCCCACTAGTAAAGTTATATTAAAGTTTTAGTTAATTCTTTAATGAAATCAGTAAATTGCAGAAGAAGTAACTTTGAGCACAAAATACTGTAACTTGAAAATCTTCCTGAAATTTTTTCTTTTGACGTCTGAGTTACAGTTTGCTAATTTTAAAGTTGTTATTATCCACATGAGGAAATTTATTCTGGTAACCATAGTCTTTGTGCTTAAACAGTCTTTGTAATAATGCACTTAATTCAAACAGGTATGTTTTTCTCCAATCCTGTGGAAAATAAAAGACCCCAGGCTTCTGGAAGGACATTGAATTCTTATGGAGATAGTGGTGCTGTACAGCAGGAAAACAGCCTTTGGAATTCTGCCCTGACTGTGCTTAACTGGTCTTTGCATGTATTTGTGGCCTTAGCAGTATTGGTGCGTATCTTTGTGTTTGGGGAGCCTGTGACACGACCCCACTCTGACAATGCAGTCCTGTTCTGGAGACACAGAAACCAAGCTGATGAAGACTTAAATAAGGTACGATTTAAAAGAGGACAATGATGATGTGAATACCAAGCTCCACTTTGATAAGGTCACCTTGTGACAACCTAAATTCTCAATATAACTGCCAGAAATAAAAGCAGAGTTGACTGGCAATCAATTTTGGAGGTTCATACAAACTTTAAAAGCTTAATACTTAGGCAGATAAGGTGAAAGAACCAACAGAACTTTAATTACGATATTTTGTGCAAAACTTTTATCTCGACATAAATATCACAGACTGCAGAGGAGTCTTACCATGTTGAAATTAAATTGCATGTACTTTTGTTTTCAATTCGGGGTAAAAGTATATTGACGTGACCCCAGTTGTAATAAATTCAAAGTCTAATGGCCTATGAGACTTAGTGTGCATAAAGGAATTCATTTATCTTTCAGGGTGATACTATATCAGCAGCGCGTCACCTTGAAATTTGCCTGAGGGCACTGAAACGTCCCCTTCCTGTTTCAAAGCTTGATGTGGCCTGTGGTCTGGTTTGGCAATTGATGCGCCATGTTCTGCAGAGGCTATGGATTGGAGCATGGCTTGCATCTGCTGCTGGAGGAATAAATATACGTGGACGAAGCACTGATACCAAGGATTATGCCAAAATATCTGCAAAAGATGCAGCTTTGGTTTACCATAAGTTACATCAGTTGAGCCTTACAGGTACTGTACTTTGAAGGTTCTAGATGCTACTCAAGTGTTAGTAAGCTTTACCCATTATTTTCAACTAAATTTAAGGGGAAAATACAGTTCTGGTTCTTTGTGCTGGGTTCCTGTTGAACTTCTTGTACGTTGCAAGAGAGTAAACTTTAGATGTTCTCATCACTTGTATGTCTATTTTAGGTCATGTCTCTGTGAATGGCTGGCGTTCTTCCTTTCTTGGCTTGGCAGCTGTGAACCTTGCAGAGTCTGCAGACAAACTGATGAGCATTGACATCTTAGCTGAAATCTATGTATCAGCTGCAATACAGATAAGAACTTCATTCCCTGATGGACTTCACTTTACTGCTGTGAGTTGGGCTTTGAAAGAGAGTAGAAGTATAATGCTTTGTTGGTGACTTGATTGTTTAACTTTGACATATTCCAGTTTTATCAGTCTGTGTATAAATGCATTGTGTCAGTCTTGAGTGGGAGGATTTTCCTTGTATTGGTAGACATGTGTTATCAGAGAGGTTATGCATGACACTATATTTTTTGTTCAGAGGTATTTCCTTGGCCGTGCACAAACATCTTATGCATCTCGTGGAACAACAGTTCCAGCTTCACTGCAATGGCTCTTCCGTCCTAAGGGACACCGCTTCTTTGTCAGCAGTCGGTGGTCTTGCCAGGGAGGTGATAGCATGTGGGCCAGCATCAGTGACAAAAGTGAGTTTAATTTTGTTGAAAAGTAGACTATCCACATCTTTTGTCTGCTACATGGGTAGGGCAAGCAAAGCATGAGGGGGATACATACATTCTGTAGCAGTGAGAAAATAACAGTAATTTTGTTCTTTTTATTAGGTAGTTGTTCAGTGTAGCTTCTCTTTTAAGTTTTCCTGGTTTTTACATTAATTTTATATGATAAAAATATGCAGGAGAAGTAAATTTCTCCATCTCTGATGTTGAATTTTAGATTGAGATTAAATGATTTGTTTTACCTTTCAGCCAACCCAGTTGCTCATGTAAGTCAAGCATTCCGGGAGTATCTCCTCCGCTATGCACTCTCGTCTATTGTATTACCAAGTGCAACGGATGAAGATACTACTGGGGATAAAAGTGTTCGGGATGCTCTTAGGTACCTGCACATGCTGAATGAGTGTGCATCTACCAGTGAAAAGCCTGTAAACATGGCATCAGCAGTCGGTGACGATGAGGTTGCCAAATGGTGGGTAGCAGTGGGAATGGTGGCAGTTCATTGGCTGCAAGGTGAAGATGAGTCTGCTGAGAGGTTTTACAGTACAATTGAGAGTGTTCCTAAGAGCTTGTGGAATGCAGAGTAAGTTAATGTTATTGTGTAGAAATGGACTGGATTAGCAAGCTACATAGACATTGTTAGTCTTGTTATATTTTGTATTTTGGTACTTGACAATATGGTCACCCTTAACGCAGTTGTATTCTGGTTGTAGAAGTCACCAGTATTTTCTCTGATTTTCTCTGGTTCAGTTTATGGAATAGTACTGAATGTTATTGAATTCTGTTTTTTTGCCTGCTAGCCACGTATACAGTGAAACTTAAAATGATTTTTAACAAATGTCCTTAGAATTCTGCCCCTTAATTAATCAATAGCAAAATTAGTTTCATGATAAGTCTTGTCAGTGTTAGGTTGCAAAAAGGAATGACTGGCACAAGGCTAAAAAAAAAAACAAGCAAAATTAATAGCCTTGTGACGTTATTTGTCACTTCCAGCCATTCTTCATGAGAACATGTGTAAAATTACACCAACATTTCTTGTTGAACCTGAGAAATGTCTCTGTCTTAGAGATCCTGTGGCAAACTCAAGAGACCCATTAGCAAAAGCTATCCTTAGAGCGTACTTAGCAAAGAAACAGATTTTGAGTGGAGACACACAGCCCAGCTCTCTTGAAGATTGTGTGCAGTTCTGCAAGAAGTCAGGTCTTCATCTGCAGGAGAGCATTAATCTGACATCTTCCCTTTACCAGTCCAGCACTAGCCGCCTACACCAGCTTGCACAACTTCTGTGCTGTGATTGGTTGCTGGGTACTCGAAAGGACATCTGGGAATTTTCACAGAAGCCGCACTTCACTGCCACTGTACCAACTGATCCGGTTGAATTGCGTTCGTTTCAGAATGATCTGGAGAGTTTGCAGAAACTCACTCACAACCTTCCTGCTGCTCTGCCAAGGGTAAACTATCCTTTCTGTAGTTAGCTGTGTTGTTGACAGTTTCTATTTTCCATCTTCGCCTCAGACATAAAGGAGAAAAAATTAAAGACTTCTCCATGCGAGCCTTCCTCTCTTAAATTTGAATGAAGGCAATGAGCAAGGTTCCCTTTGCTTATTTTGCGTTGGCTGGAGGCTAATGTTGTGCCATTTATTTTCCTCAGCTTTATTTATACGAGGCTGTGGCTCGACTAATGGCAGGCGCCAACCCCACTGAGACTCACCATCTCTTACAGAGGAGCACGCTGAGGCAGCGAGTGGTCACTACATGTCACCACAAAGGACAACAGCCTGAAGACGAAGGTAATCATTTGATTATTTTTCTTTAATGTGTCAATCCCCTGACAGTAAGCAGATAATTGATGATGATTTTTCTTAAGTAATTATCAACTGACTGACTGACTGATTGACTGAGTGACGGACTGACTGAGTAACTGACTGACTGACTGACTGAGTGACTGACTCACTGACTGAGTGACTGACTGACTGACTGACTGAGTGATGGATTGATTAATTGATTGATTTTTGTTGAATGATTTTAGGAGACGAGGAAGAGACAACATGTGTAACAGGTGAGCGGGAGAAGGCAGCAGCCCTTATGATGGCCTGTCGACATCTTCCTCTGCCATTCTTATCTGGTCCGTGTCAGCGTAAGAAGATGCTTGTCGAAGCTGCCACTTCTCTGGAGAAAATCGGAGATAAGCGAACTCTGCAGGAATGTCAGCAACTTCTACTCCAGCTGAACTCGGTTTCAGCTGTTGAATGACGGAAAATTTTAATTGACATCGTTACTGTTACATATATGTCGTTGTTCTTGCTTCAAACTCTTTCGTAGGTCCCAGCATTCTTTAGAAATATTTCCCCTCCATTCATAGCGCTCACCACATATTCAAGTGTGAAATTCGTAGGACGACTAGGTGTCTCAAAGTCCGATTATTGGTTACTGAGGAAGCGAGAGGCACAAGCTTATGTAACAGACACGAAGCGTGTCTCTGGTAATCTACATCATGTCATAGCAGATCATATTGCTTACAATAATTACAGGCTTTGCCATAAGTAACTAAACTTTATTAATGAAAGTAAACGCTAAACCAAGACAGTTAAAACGTCGAAAAACCCATTAAATTAACAGAAAAAAATAGAGAAGAGAAGTGGTATATTTATGACAAGTATGTATGTGCATTAAATATTTTATTTTATACTCAAGGATAGACTTTCGTAACTTATTTGTTACTGGTTTTTTTTTTAGTGAAACAACTTAAGTGGAATCAAGAATCACTGTTTACGCCTAAAGGTGATTTTATTCCAGTTATTTCCCTCGAACCAATTGTTGAATGCGTAGTATTAGTGATGCCAATGATTGCGTCTTCTGATCCGACAAGTATTAGTTGAGATAATAATAGTAAAGGAAACCTGTGTGTTTGTTGTATTTTGCTGGACTCCTCCGGCCGCTGGAGACAGTATCCAAGACAAGTCACAAATTTGATCTTAACGTGTTTAATAATCGCAAGATTCACAAGGTCTTCGCACAATCACGGTCAATCTAACTATCTTGTTCAATAGATTCGAATTAACAACTTAGAAGGGTGGGCAGACTCTTGATAATAAGCACGTTCTCCGTTGTCACGGGTTACATAATTACGTAATATGTGCCCCAGTCCCCGATAGTATTTTAATACTGTCGAGCACATTGTTAAAACAATGTTCTAAAATTAACTAATTTGGAAAAAAGAAGAAAAACCGGTAAGATAACACGATAAGGTAACTGTAGACGCGTAGTATTAGTTTTTCAATATGCGCGTAAAATTAATGTATGCCTTGTGTGATTCATGGTTGATGTTTTGCTGTTGAGTGTATGCTAAATAAAGTTATTAATGTACGGTTTCAAAAGTGACCTCTTGAGGTCAAACGTACCGAAATGTGTACTGATTGTTGTGAAGGCGCATTCAAATTGCATAAAGTACTGAAGCAGTCGAATTCTCAGATTCTAAGCTAACTTGTTTGTGATTAAGGGCTAGGTTTTGATGGTTGTTCTTCTTAGTTATGCAGCTAGCTTAGCTTCTAATCGTTTTACATTTTATGCCAAACTAGCAGCCTCTCTTATGCCAAAAGAGCAGCCTCTCTTTCGAAGCCAAATCCGCCACGGGATATGCCATAGAAATCGTCTTAATAAAATGAAAAATATTCCAGCGCCGCATAAACTTAACCTTGGCAGCTAATCATCCTTCCACACCATTCTGCCCACACAGCAAGAGATAATAAATTCGTTGCACGCAAATTGCCTTGCTTTTAGAGTTGATTCGGAGAGGGTTTGACTCCTGCCGCGTGGTGTCATTCAGAACTCTCGAGGGGCCAACCCCGGGCATTTGATGGAAGAGGAGAACTAGAGTTCAATCAATTACAACTAAAAAAAAAAACTCATGAAAGGTTTATTTGCAAGTAAAATCCCAGGGCTTTAAATATTTGAAATAATTAAATAATATTTGATTAGGAACGTTTCTACTCAATATGTCAGCGGGTGACGAAATTGAACCTTTCCAGGCATAAAAGGAAAAAAAAAAAAGTTAGATGCTTAGTCATTGATCATAAGGCTGTTAGTTTTATTTTTTCACTTTTGCTGATTTTGTTCTTTGGCAAAATTTTACAAAAGAAATGATCCTCTTGATTTACTTAATTGTGGTTATTCCTAAAGTAATATTTCCTGTTGGTTGGACTGAACTGACGATGCATTGGGAACTACGGATGTCTTAAAATTGAAAAAACACTAGATCTTTCCCGTACGTCCTTCATAAAATGTGAAGAATTCAAAGAAAATTCAGTGGAACATTCATCATGAGCGAACGTGATATACTCAGCTCCATACGAAATTGCGTGAGAACTTTTTAAGCAAGGAAGCCCTCAGACAAAGTCAACAATAACTTGTTTACATATAGAATACAGGAAATATCTGTTAATTTAGAAGTAAAATGTCACCAACAGCTAATTTCGAAATTGGAGTCGGTGTTCACCATCATGGCATTTTTAGTAAAACAAATTCAAATCTGGGACTTAAATGATAAAAAAGTTATTTTTATTATGTCAGTGGTTAGTGCATGCAGATAGAATTTATCCTTTTGATTGCTGCTCTTCATCATTATTCCTCGCTAACCAACACTGATTACGTCTTTGACGAATAAGGCCAAAGGGATTCTGGATTCATGTCCAACTGAAACACCAAAAATCACATTTGAGCTAATTAAATAAACAGAAGCATGTTCTTAAACAAACATGCTTTTCTCCTGCGTGAAATGCTCTGTCGCGGTTTGAGCTTAAATTTTTAAGATGAAATAATTTCAGCGATAAGCATGAGAAAATAAGCTGATGATAGCTGATAAAGAAGATAAAACCATTTTTTATTGTCATTGGGTTCAAATCAATCAATCCAAGGGCGATGTATATCTGTCATGGACTCACTCACACCGGAAAACTACATTTCCGATGTTTTCATTTGTGTATTTGCTTTTCTTTGTAGCTGTTGATTTGGTTTTATCATGATTTTATAAGATATGGAAAGAAAAGAAATATTTACTCGCATATTCATCTCCTGATTCATTTTAATTTCAGATTTAAATCAAAATTAATTGAATGTTACAAGTGGTGATTTATCTAGAAGATCGATTTCAGTTCGTTCATCCACTGCAAGGCAATCAGTAGATTCCGGGAGGAATACTTTAAACTGATTTGGCTGGACAAATTGTTTTCCTAAAGGTATGGAACTGTTCAGGATATCTTTTACGCTATGTTTTCAAAGTATTTATTCATAACTTCATGAAAGACTATGAGGGAACTGAATTTGGGATTCTACATCCTCTAATCTGACTATTTAGTTTTCCTTCTTGCCCCGACTAAAAGCAATTCGTGGTCGAAGCTGGGCCATGTTGGTGTATTCCAGTTAGATAACTTTCAACATGGCAGTACAATTGATGTAGATTTTGAACCTACTTGTCGAATTACAAACAGATACTTTTGGGTTTTTTGTCACGAGCGTGCGGAAAGTATGATCCTCTTTTTCTGAGCAATTTTCTGTATTTGTGCACCGATATCGATCTTAAAATTTAGCATTCTTTTCAATCTGTTGAAACCAACACATACGACACTTTTGATAATGTAGATCATAGCAGCACGAAGAAAGCATATAACATAACACGAAGAAAGCACGAAGAAAGCATGTAACATGACAACCTAGTTAGACCTAGCTGATTTTCTAGGCGGTTTTCTGAAGAGCATTGGTACACGAAATCCGAAATTCTAGTTCCATTTATCTAAGTTCTATATTTCTAGGTTCCATTTTTCTAGGTTCTATTTTCCACGCTCGCGACTGAAGCGAATAAAGTCTTTCTTTATATCATATCGCGCCATCTTTTTTAGTCATAGTTCTTTCCTTTCCTTTTTCTTTTTAGTTCCTTTTAGGCGTAGTTCTTGGAAGAAATAGAAGAAAGAATCGCTTGGGTCGACACATTGTTAACTATAAAGTGTTGACTCGACTTAAAATTGCAGCTCCTTGTTCTTACAAATTAAAGCCACCGCTTTTAAAATCTATATATTTCATAATCGACATCGTTACCTTAACTTGCGATGTGCGATTTCACTTTATGAGACTGGGTCGGTCAACCGAATATATAGTCACCGTAACGAAATCTCGATTTCCTTTGACGTGGGCATAATTTTCTTCACGTTTGCAGCTCAAATGTTCGATTAAGTTTTCACTGATATACTTCATGAGTTAATAATATCGCATTCGAAAACATTTCTACGAGAATACTTTACCTTTGACATGATCGCGATCAAAGAATTTGATTGTTCAGTTATTTAAAGAGATACATGCTACAGGGGCGTAGCCAGGATTTTTCAAAGGGGGGGGGTCCACAGAGGCTACTCACCAGATTGTTATGTCGACCTCCCCGCCGTGCATGTTTTACTTAATGTTACAGTTTTGGGATGAGCAGTGAGAGTATAGTGGGCAGGCCAAGATGTTGTCATGGCGTTTTCACCACCTGAATATTGTAGGTTGTTTGCTCAAAAGAAGGCTTACCAAGGGGGGGGGGTGGTCACGGGCACCCCAGGACCCCCCTGGCTACGCCCTTGTGTTAGGCGAAGAATAAGAGATGAAAACCGGTAACCCGGAAATTTTACCCAAAACTGGAACTTGAAACTATGATTTAACGGCGCGGAGAATCTAAACTGTGAACTCAAGTGCACTGACATCAGCGCTAATGGGAGACTTCTAAAAAAAAATTATGAAAAATCAAGAAAAAAAAAGTGCCTTGAAGTGGATAAGATCAAGTTTGTCTTCTTCTGGAAGAACTGACCTATCACTGAGAGATGACGATATATCCAAATTTCCCATCACTGACCAAGTTGACGAGATTATCATATAATCAAGTTAATACGAACGTGTTCTCGTGATGGCATTTTGTAATTATACGAATTAAACCAATACGAGAAAGGAAATCTAAATAAAGGGTCCTCCGCATTCCGCAGGAAGAGATTTTTCGACGACTCTGTCGCCGTCTGTCTCTCTTTCCAAAAAGGTTTCATCATGAGGAGATTAGTCAAAACCTGAGCGGCCGATGGATAACATGGAAATGGAATTTAAGGTCAAAATCTTGATAGTGGGTAGAAGCAACTATGTGAGCAATGTTTGATGTTCGATCAGGGTTGGCTCCCGATTGTTGCTCACAGGTCATCCATCAAACAAGGGCGAGGTGAATACTTTAACTGAAAAAAATATCCATGTCAAGCCTTATTACTTAGATAAGTAATCATGGACTAAAAAATATTAAGGGAAAAAAATTCGTTGCCTATTGGCTGATATTTCCTTCAGAGTGACCTTGAGAATCACTGATCTGCTAGACGAAATATCGCTTTCGACTGAAGGTTTATTGAATAACAATATTGGAATTTACTTTAATGAAGCAGAGCTTCAGGGAATGATATTCCAGGCTCAGCTTTACAATCTGCTATAACAAGGATATAATGAATGAAAAAATTACAAACTCTTTAAATGGAAGTCGGAAAGGTCAGTAAAGAAAGGCTTGAAGAATTTTGAAAACCTCAGTTGAAGTACCGCTCCATGATTTATTGATTTTAAACTAAACACAGCACTGGTTGGTGTCCACGCTATTCAGTTTACGAACCTCCTCGCATCTAGCTCTTTCGGTCCAGCTTTGGAACTTAAGAAACTTACCCAGTTTATTCGAGCTTTGTACAGCCAAGGTCAAAGTAAATTTTTTGGCACTGGGGTTCGGATGATGAATTAGCAAGTCTGTATCACCAATCTTCAATTCTTTACCAGGCTAAGCAACATTAGAATATGCTCTTTAAAAGCTTTTACAAAATCTCCCCAAATTGCAAACGATCGCAAACTTCCTGCGCAAGATGATCTGTGAGACCTGATCCTTTCATGAATTAATGTTAACTATTATGTAGCCCCACATATTTGGATCATTTCGTCGCCCTTTGTCCAGAAAATAAGGCTGTGATGATAAGTGTCTCGTTTTGCGTCAGTCTTGCTGTTTTTTTGCGTAGGAGGTCTTTGGTCAGCGTGCATACTTCAGATTCTTATTTGAAGGGGTCAGTCTGTGGTCATCAATATTTCCTGTTACACTGACCGGAAATTGTTATAAAAGTAAGCACGTGCTTATAATTTTGTTGTCTCAAACCGCAAATGAACGTGAAAAGTCGATCGACCTCGTTCACTCTCTCGCATTTTCCAGTCTTTGGGTGACGTGCGACTGTTAGACGCAGATCTGCTTTGTCACCAGCATCTGCGTCCGTCCCGTCTCCGGCCGGAGTGGGTGCGCGCTAGGAAATCTTATCTTGTTTATCTTGAAAAAAAAAATGCGAAACTCTCTTTTTTCGCAATATTGCGAGATGATCAGGTAACAAAACAACAGATAGGTGAAGCATGAGAACAAATCGTATTAAATCTTAGAAAAACTTAGATGACTGATGAAGAATTTGATAAAAGCGCATTCTGTTCTGCACGCCCAAAATTTTTAAATCCAATAGAAAAAAAAGAAAATTCTACAAACGAGTACTTAGCTAGAGGAATTTAGGAACTTTATGTCTCACAATGCAGAATTATCTACTCTCTAGCGTAAATTTCAAAACTCTTATCTATTTTTATATCGTTACATTATCATTATATATGTACACGTTCAGATGTTGTACATATGTTGTATGAGTTTGGAAAAGCCCCAGAGTCACTTTCCTTAACAAGCTGTGATCCAATTAGAGTGAAGTAACCTTTATGATATACCATTTCCGTTGCGATTCCACTATTCCCGTGAGAGCGAAAACTTCATTTTACGTCGGTTTAAAGGTCTTTGATTGCACGGAAAACCATTGTTACAGCTGAGATTATTGCACATCTATTCGATCATCTCAAAAAATAAATTTGAATTTTTTTTTTAAATTCACAGATAAATTTAAAAGAATATTTGAGGTTTGTAATCGGCTTAGTAACATAACTCTAAGACTCATCCAGATGATAATGTTCCATCTTTCATGGTGGGTGCAAAAAAAGGGCGCGGCTGTGTGATGATTCCCTCATTGGCGAAATATTGCTATGATGACATTTCCTGTCGTATTTGTTGCCAATCAGTTATAAAAAAGACTCGCATTTCATATTGACGGCAGAAAATTAACAAGCACCTTGAACACAGAACACGCGGATTGAAGCTCTTTAGACCGAGGCTTTCTAGATTTTACTGTTACTGTCTTTCTATAGACATAAACGAAGAAAAGTTAAAGTAAGTCTCAATTTTGTAGAATTCACAATTCAAGCGCTTTTTCAGTTTGTGATATCACTCTCTGTGTATGCATCATCGAGTTTTAATACGCGTGAGGCGTATTTAAATTTGGAATATCGGCGCGTTTTCATTCTGTTTAGACTGTTCAAAATATTTCGCAATGCCTCTGTCACTTTTAGTATGATAGAATTGTCCACGACTAATTCCTGGAGGGCTCTATCAGTGGAGAAGAAATACTTCAGAGGTCACATAGATCACTCGTGTCTTAATGCTGCTTAATGTTTTCCATCAGTCGATATTAAACATTACGGGTAATGAAATGCAAATAAGATATAAACTGTAGGGCCTTTTATCTGTCTAATTTTACTTTGCGTGCTAAATCACGTCCTTTCCTCGAACATTGCACGTCCCGCCAGGTTTCCTCGAAAGCAAAGGAAACTAATTCGATTTCTGTTGTAAAGCGTGCGAGTAAGTTTTTTGTGCTCCTTGCCTCCCTATTCCATTCATCGTCTCCTTTCACAAGAAAGCTATTTGAAACATACAATCAGGAGTGACAGTTATTTACCATTTTCTACATCATATAGAAAAGTGCCCGATCGCCGCTCTCTAGCATGTTTGTCGTCTTTTTTGTTTAATGATGTCAAAAGATGAGTAGTCGAAAGACAATGCATGAATTTCACGTATTACAGATTCTTGTTATTGTTTATTTAATTGGTATTGTACTACAGCGCTTTAACATTACATTGCATGCTGGGTAGTAGTTGCTTGAAGTGTTCACGCATTGTATGAAGTGGTATTGAAAAGGCGGTTAAATTTAAATATTGCCCTGGAGTCTTTTCAAATAGGCGTTGTTTATCTATCACCTAAGACACGCCAAATTAGGATGAGTCGGAGAAACCTGAAGCACTCGAAAGTCGTTATAAAGAACGGCGCGACTATAGCGTTGCTACATTTGTCGAACGCAATATGGCGATGTAAGTTCGATTTTCTTTTCAAGGGGGCACAGGGTAACTGAATAGAAAGTTTAGGAGTGTTACTTAGCAAGTTGTTGTTGGTTAAGATTGTTTGAACAGCTTGTTTGCTTTCAACTGCTCTTGAACCTCATCATTTGGGGTTTCTCTGCAGGTCCACATCGAAACCCAACGAAGGAAAAGTGGAGTCAGCAATGACATTTCTTCACGCTATCGTGCTTCTAGTTTTAGTTGGTAAGATTATTAAGCTCCTCTTGCTCATTGTATAACTAAGACACTAGATCAGTAGGTTAAAAATTTAAATGGAAACAAAATGTATTCATAGTCGACGGAAAATGAGCATGGATATTGCAGTTCAGCTTAACTCAAGCTTGATTTTGTGAGCAAGTTCATTTGATGAGTCGGGTGTAAATTCAGGTAGGCTAAGTTCGTTTTGTGACGTACGTGTTTGGCTGAATTTTTGCACAGTTAAAGGGGTTTTGTGTATCTGCAAAGGGTTTTATTTGAACAAAGTAACTTTCACTAGCAGAGGGGACTGAATTGTGATTAAACAATGGGCAAACTTTTTGTCTTTGCATTTGAATGTATGCGTTCAGTTTTTCACAAGCGTGACAATATTTATCACACTAATAATAAATGTTTCCTCTTTCACTTCCATTGATGTTGCTGTTGAATTGTGCTTAATTAATCAAATTGTCTATCCCTAAATCTGAACCTGCCGTCCCTTTTGAAATTTTCAGGTTAGTTTTGTACTAAAACCCTCAATTTTTTTACTTTGAAGAACCCATTACCTTGGAATTCAATTTTTCTTTATGAGGTGGGTGGGTATAGATTTCTGTGACAGAAGAGTAGTCTGTTAAAAATTGTGGAAATTTTAAGGCATCCAATTACCGTATCTCTTTCCAGCCTTTGTAATTATTTAAATTAAGATTAATAACAGTTTTTCATGTGCTTTTTTTGTCCTGAAAGGTGACATTCAGTGCTCTCCAGTGAAAGGGAATTTTTCTTTTCTGGTTAATCAAGACTTGGAAGTGAGAACAGCATACACAGCCTTTGACCGTACTGCTGTGTTTAACTGTACAACCAATGATGCAACTGCTAAAGTCACATTGAATCGAACTGACGGCCAGCTTAGACAAGAAAAAATTACCAGGAATGGTGCAGTCTTTACTATTCATGGCATCACAAGGCACGATGCTGGTCACTACTTGTGTGTTGCTAAAAGGAAGAATGGACAAGCTATTACCAGAAAGATCTTATTATATATTGATTCCAGTAAGTTCATTTTCTTTTCTAAGAATCTCAAAGGATTGTAGTGATGTTACAGGGCTACTTTAAGAGCAATAAGAAATAGCTGTTACTTTGTATTTGAGACTTTCAAATGTATGCAAAATGAAGTTGGCAAATTATTAAAACAATGTAATCAATTATTTTGCTTTGATTTCTATATGTTAACTTCTCTATCTCCCTCTCTCTTTTTTCAGGAAATCCTAGTGTGAAAATTGTCCCTCATAGGAATAGCCGAGTTTTAATTGGTTCCCATCTTAATTACACCTGTGAGGGTACAGTGGGAAAGCTGACCTGGCTAAAAGATGGCATGGACCTTCCAACAGACAAATTGCCAGGTGTCAGTGTCCTCTCTTCCCATGGTCCTAATGGGATTTTGGAAAAGGATCTGGACATTTTGCAGGCTGACCTTGTACATAGTGGGAGATACACTTGTCTGTTAACTTTCAGAGGAAAGAAATTTTTTCAGTATGTAGAAGTCAGCGTCAAAGGTAAAATTTTGTTAAAGCCAAACATTTCATTGGTAATCCCTGTAGCTTCCTTGAATGATTTTTACCCCTTGTCTTTTTTTTTTTTTTTTTTTTTAATGAAAGTCATTGTTGCCCAATTCTTTTAACTTATGAGACAGTGATGGTCCGTACAAATTTTCAAAGTAGTTTTTTTTATCAGCTCTTTTAATTGTGAACAGTGGCAGAGCGTGTCCATTCTTTTTAAGAGCTCAAGTATTGGAATCTTTATTTCAACTCAGTTTTTTTTTTTTAATGTACTCAAACCTACATGTAAATCTGTATGCAAGGAAGATGTTTGATGACCTTGTAACTTCTTAAGAGTTTGGTATGATGATTTTTTTTCATTTAGCTCCAGAACCTGCAAGTATCACATCTGAAACACCCCATCATCAATTTCTTAATGACACAGACAGTGGTCCAAATATAAAACTTGACTGCCTTGTCAGTGGCTTCCCTATACCAAAGATAACATGGACAAAAGATGGCAAAGAGATAAAGAAGTGTTATAAAAATCACCCATGTGACACCCAGACTCGGCAATATATCTTAACATCCCAGAATAGTTTGATCATTCGAAAGCATCTCAAACTTGATGAGCAAGGAGTGTATCGCTGTGAAGCAGAGAATTCTTTTGGAAGGGTTTTCAAAGAGTTTATTCTTGATCATCCAAGTGAGTCATTGTTCAATACTCGTTCTGACTGTTCTATTAGTATGATCTAATTGTGGAAACAAGTCAGATAGTTTGGAAGGTTGGGGTTTATGCTTTTACTGGAATGTTTTAATCTGAGGGGTTCATTGAGATAAAGACAGGTTAAACAGATAGAATAGTTACACCTTGAAGTGTGTTGTGTTACATGAAGAGTCAAACCACTGACTACAATGATTGTGTTTTCTTTAATTGGACAAGAATAGTGAAACAAGAAAAATTTTAAATCTCTGTCTAACTTGAGCTGAAAGCTATTTTATGGTGAAGACCTCAAGTTTGTGGTTTCTTGAGTATTTTTCCTTTACAATGGCAGATCTAGGTCAGGTTCAGAGTTCAGTTGCCCAAAACTGAAGTACCTCCAAAACAAAAAAAAGAAAGAAAAAAGGTTGTCATCACCTTTGCGCTCAATTCTCGTTATCGGATCTTGTTAACTATTTACATCCCAACATTAATATACAAGTTCCCTATACTATTCCCTGTGCATTCCCCATACTATCCCTGTGCATTCCCCATACTATTCCCTGTGCATTCCCCATACTATTCCCTGTGCATTCCTCATACTTTTCCCTGTGCATTCCCCATACTATTCCCTGTGCATTCCCCATACTATTCCCTGTGCATTCCCCATACTATTCCCTGTGCATTCCCCATACTATTCCCTGTGCATTCCCCATACTATTCCTTGTGCATTCCCCATACTATTTCCTGTGCATTCCCCATACTATTCCCTGCGCATTCCCCATACTATTCCCTGTGCATTCCCCATACTATTCCCTGCGCATTCCCCATACTATTCCCTGTGAATTCCCCATACTATTCCCTGTGCATTCCCATACTATTCCCTGTGCATTCCCCATACTATTCCCTGTGCATTCCCCATACTATTCCCTGCGCATTCCCCATACTATTCCCTGCGCATTCCCCGTACTATTCCTTGCGCATTCCCCGTACTATTCCCTGCGCATTCCCCGTACTATTCCCTGCGCATTCCTCATACTATTCCTTGCGCATTCCCCATACTATTCTCTGCACATTCCCCCTACTATTCCCTGTGCATTCCCCATACTATTCCCTGCGCATTCCCCATACTATTCCTTGTGCATTCCCCATACTATTCCCTGTGCATTCCCCATACTATTCCCTGTGCATTCCCCATACTATTCCCTGCGCATTCCCCATACTATTCCCTGCGCATTCCCCGTACTATTCCTTGCGCATTCCCCGTACTATTCCCTGCGCATTCCCCGTACTATTCCCTGCGCATTCCTCATACTATTCCTTGCGCATTCCCCATACTATTCTCTGCACATTCCCCCTACTATTCCCTGTGCATTCCCCATACTATTCCCTGCGCATTCCCCATACTATTCCTTGTGCATTCCCCATACTATTCCCTGTGCATTCCCCATACTATTCCCTGCGCATTCCCCATACTATTCCCTGTGCATTCCCCATACTATTCCCTGCGCATTCCCCATACTATTCTTTGTGCATTCCCCATACTATTCCCTGCGCATTCCCCATACTATTCCCTGCACATTCCCCATACTATTCTCTGTGCATTCCCCATACCATTCCCTGTGCATTCCCCATACTGTTCCCTGCACATTCCCCCTACTATTCCCTGTGCATTCCCCATACTATTCCCTGCGCATTCCCCATACTATTCCCTGCACATTCCCCATACTATTCCTTGCGCATTCCCCATACTATTCCCTGCACACTTCCCATACTATTCTCTGTGCATTCCCCATACTATCCCTGTGCATTCCCCATACTATTCTCTGCACATTCCCCATACTATTCCCTGTGGATTCCCCATACTATTCCCTGCACATTCCCCATACTATTCTCTGTGCATTCCCCATACTATTCCCTGTGCATTCCCCATACTATTCCCTGCACATTCCCCCTACTATTCTCTGTGCATTCCCCATACTATTACCTGCGCATTCCCCATACTATTCCCTGCACATTCCCCCTACTATTCCCTGTGCATTTCCCATACTATTCCCTGCGCATTCCCCATACTATTCCCTGCACATTCCCCATACTATTCCCTGTGCATTCCCCATACTATTCCCTGTGCATTCCCCATACTATTCCCTGCGCATTCCCCATACTATTGCCTGCACATTCCCCATACTATTTCCTGCACATTCCCCATACTATTCCCTGTGCATTCCCCATACTATTCCCTGTGCATTCCCCATACTATTCCCTGCACATTCCCCATACTATTCTCTGTGCATTCCCCATACTATTCCCTGTGCATTCCCCATACTATTCCCTGTGCATTCCCCATGCTATTCCCTGCGCATTCCCCATACTATTCCCTGCACATTCCCCATACTATTTCCTGCACATTCCCCATACTATTCCCTGTGCATTCCCCATACCATTCCCTGTGCATTCCCCATACTATTCCCTGCGCTTTCCCCATACTATTCCCTGCACATTCCCCATACTATTCTCTGTGCATTCCCCATACTATTCCCTGTGCATTCCCCATACTATTCCCTGTGCATTCCCCTTTGCTACTCACATCAATAATTTATCTAACAATCAAGAGTGATCATTTCTTGTATTC
The DNA here is from genome assembly GCF_964205215.1 of Stylophora pistillata. NCBI lineage: Eukaryota > Metazoa > Cnidaria > Anthozoa > Scleractinia > Pocilloporidae > Stylophora > Stylophora pistillata. The sequence goes on along the minus strand of NC_142527.1, from coordinate 30,782,230 downwards.
TCATTACCATAATGTGTAATTCAGGGGTTATATTGTAAGGAGACACTAGATGCTGGTCTCTCTTACAGGTTAAAGGGTTAAAGTGGAGTCTGATTTCCATCAACAGGTCCTAAGATAAACGTACCAGCTGCAGTCGGAATTGTGGAATGGCACAGCGGGCAGCAGAAGTCAATTGTCTTTTCATGTAATGTTGCACGAGGTACTCCGAGGCTACAATTTAAGTGGTACATAAGATATAGGCAGTTTTTTTTACAAAGTGGGTGGTTATCCATTAACAATCCATTTTTCCACGGGTGTTTCAGTCAAACAGACAAGGCAAGAAGCAGCAGCCTAGAAACACCTGGGAAACAAGTATCTTCGTGTTTCAGCATATGCGAGTACTATAAACCTTGCGAAATAGGCTGCTCCGTGGAAAATGATTATGGAAAGGATGAAAAGGTGCTTTTTGAAGTTCGCAAAAAAAAGGAAAATGGAAAATGATTATGTAAAGGATGATAAGGTGCTTTTTAAAGTTCGCAATAAATCATAAGAATTTGTTTGCTTTCAAGTCTTCCTAGGCTTTACATCTTTACGCGTGGTGCTTACTAGGTAAGACTCTGGCATGCGTGCTTAGTGGTAAACAATTAAGCAGTTGAGTTGCTTGTACAGGGCTGCTTCTAAAAATTTTGTCCTACAAAAGCGTACGCGCCAACGGGCTGCGTGGCTCAACGAGCACCTGAATGTAGTTCAGTGGATCGAAGTTCTCGTTGCCCTCACAGTAGATCACTTAAACGCTTTTATTTCCTCTAGATAATCCTCTTTAAAGGCTAAAAGCCCGTGAACTTTCATCAATGAAACAGTTACTACCCATCAAATTTTCGTTACTCTCGTGAGCGCGCGAGATCACGCTTTTGTAGGAAAAACTTTAGTTAAACACCAGGCTCCGGTTGTTCAAAGCGCAGATAGCGCTATCCAACGGATAAATCACTATCCAGCGGATAAGTGTTACCAGAATGTACTGCGCTATCCACCGGATAGAGATTTATCCAGTGTATAGCGTTATCCATCCTTCGAACAACCGGGGCCTGTTTGACACGGAAGGAATTCATTACGCGATATACTCAAACTGTAGATCAGCTTTTGTTGGTTGGCTGAGTGTCATAAAATCTTGATGCTTTTGCATTATCAGTAACTAATCCTAGTTTTTAAACTTTTACAAATGTGGCTTTTTATTGCAGTGCTATTGTAATGTTCCGAAATTTTCCGAAAACTGAAAATGTATCTCGCTGATAAGCTTCAGTTTGTTACCTTCATTGATTCTTTAATCGATATCAAATGTGTTATACGTCACATGTGTATTTATCCATGTAAAGTGCGCTCTTTCAGCGACACAAACTGCGTTTGTTACAAAACCATTCGTGTAGTCGGCATCCAAGACAAATCGCTGCACGTAGTTCTTTTATGGCTGCGATCTTTTCGAAAATTCCAACCATCTCATTTTTGTGCGCTTGTGGGGGGGGGGGAGAGGGAGGACAAAATTCTGCCGTTAAATCAAAGATTTTCGTAAACTTCCACTGATCAAAGGACGCAGTTAGCTATGGGTGCGTTGAGGAGTGTTTTTTTTTTTTCCTCATTTGGAATGAAAACGAACAACTGAATGTGCAGTGGTTTATGGTTGTCGAAATCTGATATGGCATTTACTTTCCTCGACTTAGCTTTCACATTGAATTCACTCTTTCTCTTAACCTTTTTTTTTTTTTTTTTGGTTTGAAGTGATTAGTGAAAACGATTGACATAGAACTCAAACCTCGTTTGTTCGTCCAATGTGCTTACTACTAAGGCCGTGAAAGTGTCTACGACTAGCTAGTAAAGTAAAGTTTTTTAAGTAATTTAACCTCACATTGAGGGTTTCATTGTAAAGCAGTATATGCTATTTCCTCGTCTATTTGTATTTACCACTTGTTTGTTGTCGAAATAATCAATGAAATTTTCATCAAGGTTATTTACTTGTGCATGAGATCAGATTTTTCAAGATTGCTGTGTTAATTCTGAATGTATCTGAATAAAGACCATTTACTGACAGAAGTATATCATTACTTGAAATTGTTCGATCCTTTTCGGTGAAGTCAGTCGCGCGGGTCCAAAAAAATCAGGGGAAAAAAGCTGATGTTAGCGCGCCGCGGGAAGAGAGACGCCCAAAAAGCGTCTCGGCGTCTCTCCAAGAGTTCCCCGTGGCACTCAAACAGCAATTTCTTTCCACTGATTTTTTTTTGGTTCGCGCAACGGACTTCGTCGAAAAGGAGGGACTGTTCGTACTCTATTCATAGCCCCTCGAAAAGGGAGAAAAGTGCTGCACTGAGGGGTGGAAACCAACTACTCAGCTTTTTTTCTCTTTTTGTTTTACTTTTAAAGTTGGACCCCACTGGTCGTGAAATACTTTCAAAAGTAATCTCTCGTGATAGCAAGGTAAAATAGAAACTTTCTGATGATAATTAGGACAATTTCTAAACATTTGACATTTTGTCCATAAATGATTTTCCAAATGAATACGATTGAACAACGACGGAGTATATTTGACAACCTTGCGGTGTCACGACAGATGCTATTACTACAGAGCGGGAGTTTAGATTGTGTATTAGTATAATTTTAGAGCTGAACAAAGAGTTTCCAGCAATCTGATTGGTCGAGCGGTTCCTTGCATGACGCTATATAAACCGCTCCACGCGGTTTATATAAAATGTTAAAATAAAATGTTAATAAATGTTACTAAAATGTTATGATTTTAGAAATTTCTCTGTTGTTCAGCTCTGAAATTATACTTAAACAATTATTCGCCCCAGGTTCGGTGAATATTGTCGAATAATCCCCTCGACTTCGTTTCGGGGACGTTATTCACCTCGCCTTCGGCAATTAATAGTTAAATGTTATTCGGAAATTGTGCAGAGTCTGACTCATTCCCAGTCGACTCCAAATTCTGCACGGTGTTAAAGTGGGTGTGATAGGGGTGATGGGAAGGAGAAATTGAAGGAGACTCTATGGTAAGCAAAGCACTTACCAGGTTCATTTGTGACATTGCGTACTGCATGCCACTACGATCAGCATTGACTTGGACGCTGTTTGAGAAATATATATCCTCTATAGATTTCTCCGAAACTCATTGGTGAGGGATCGTACCGCAGACTTCGAAGGGTCTGGGTTCGATTGCTCCTCAGGGACGCAAATGTTTTCTTTATTTAATGCTTGTGACAAAACAGCATCTTTCTTTATTGTTTGTTGGATGCTACAATGATCGAACTCTCGATGGAATCTTACTAGGATTTGACACAAATGGTAGAAGCAGTTTCTCCGCGCACATACGCAGTCATAACAACTTTGCCCTGTCCGTGCGATGAGCCGACACGCCTATTAGCATGTCCAATCACACGAAATTTTTCATAAAAGAAGTAGTAAACCTGAAGGCTCATGTTCTTCAATGCCTGGTGGTAATTTGAACTAAATAAAAACAGAATGACAGGGTTGATTGCTGTACTAAAAGATGGAAACAGGTAGAAAAACAAAGCTAGAAAAACCAAGCACTTGTCTTTCGCGAAGAGGTCCCGATGAAACATTTTCAGCGACAGATAGATACAGAGTGGCGTCCAGCAGACAAAAAATGCTACAACAATCGATATCAATATTTTCGTGATCTTCTGCTGCTGTTTTTGTCTCTTGCTGTTCATCTGGTCTTGTGTCTTATCTGCTGCATTTGGACGATTCCTAACAGTTTTTACCACGCGAACATAAAGGATTGTCATTACAAAAAGCGGTGCGCAATAAAATATGACAAAACCTATAAAGTTAAAGACAACTTTCAGCAATCTGCTCCAAACAGTTCTGCAGAAAGTTTTATCGTCAACTTTGACAACTTCCGTATAAAACACGTATGGAGAACCACAGACTATCGGTATAATCCATGTAAGAACCAAGAAAGTAAGGCGCAGTCCTCTACGATCCAACATTACGATCTTCAATGGGAACACAATAGCCACATATCTGTCCACAGAGATAAGAACCAAGCTCAACACAGATACCACTTGTGATATTCCTCTGAAGTACATTCCCAGTTTGCAAACAACTGAAGCCAAATGATCACTGATAAACTGCCGACTCGTCAACATTCCTTCAGCTGCGAACAGCGGCCAATTAAAGCATGCGCAAAAAAGGTCGGACACTGCCATGTTGACTATGTAGTAATTAGTACTGGTTTTAAGGTTTGGGGTTTTGATGAAGGATACTATAACAACAAAGTTTCCGATAAAGGCCGCCAGTGTTACAATGGATAGAAGTACTGTAAATAACGTGGTGACCGCATCAGAGCAAGACGGATCCTGATCTAAAATGTTCGTCGGTTGAACAGAAGAATTGATCATTGTTCAGACCAAACTCGATTTGAGGACAGAAAAATATTTTGAATCTTGTTCTCCGTTGCTTAATGTTAATCAGCTAATCCAGAGGCACGATGCTTGGCTGAATGATTGCTGGTGGCAAATATGAAAACAAAACAGTGATTAGTTTATTGACCATCGATGAAGAACATTTTTGACTATGAGTTAAAAGTAATCCTGGACTTTTTTTAGTTCTTAATAGCTCCGTGTATTTCTTTAGTTTTAGGACACTCCTAGGCGAGAACTCTTCCCTCGCCGTGCTCTAGAGTAAATAACAACTACCAGATAACGGACGTGCACTATGCTTTCACTGTGAACATCAATCAGGAAACGCGCTTCCCAGCGTGCTTTCATTACTTTGCGTGAGTCTGGCTGTCTTGTGGTACTTTGGGCAGCGGAGTCTCCAACTGGCGCGGGCTGCCGTGTCGCACGCAATTTTTGAACTTTTTCCCTCCAAGATCTATTAAGACATTCTCCTTGGAGCGTCAAACGCTTTGTTAGAGATTAGGTATGAGAAGTCCCGACAAGATCGATTCAATATCTCCATCCTATAATTTCCTCAGTTAATTGTCGTAATCTATTTACTTGACTGCAGTTAGACCGTTTGAAAGGAGAAGTTGCATACAGATCGCTTCTGCCAAGTGAAAGGATCTATGAACTTTAATTTGGGTGCGTCCGAACTATAGAACATTTTAAATCTACGCACAGTTATTTTGTTTGTGCAAAACAATTGCGAAGGAGTATCGTTAAGCGCTTGCTGTTACCTAACTTTCATCCCGAACGGCAGAAGTTTCGCTCTAGTTATCAACGTCAGCAAAATAAAGACAAATAAACTAGTGGAAACTTCCTGCGGCTTAAGTCACGAAAACGAACGTGTCCAGTCAGTCACCATAGAGACCTGGTCTTCTCTACAGTCAGCTCAAACATCATTTATTGAATTAAGCGTCGAGTGAAACTTTGTTTGCGTAAATTTCTGCCTTTCTGTAAATCGAAGTTTTTCTTTTTACGAGGCAGTGTTTTCTTGCTGCTAGGCTTACAAACGCAAAGTAGCGAAACTATGCGTCTCCCAGATGATGTATCATAAATCACAAAAGACCTCAAATAATTTGTGAATTTGTTATAATAGAATGAAACAGTCAAATAACCAGTCAACCATTGCAATATTCTCAGGTAGCACTTTAGTTTTCATGTCTCTGTAATATTTTTGCCAGGCTGAAATCCTTTTCTAACCACTTTTGACAATAGACATGGACTGCACTCCGCGTTTTCATTCTCCTAAACCATTAACTTGAAAAAAGATTGTTTTAAAATTCTCTGACTAATTTCAAGGGTCGATCATCTAGAAATTTATTGAGGTTTATGCATATTTGATAAATTCACATCAAAGCTTTTACCGATGAAACCACAGGCATTGATTTCACCCGGGCTCCAACGCACTCAGCATTGCGTTTTCATTGCTTTATACCAACTAGTCGCTTTCCATCTGTGCATAGGTCTATTTGTTCCGTTTGATTCATTTTTGACCACGTTTTAACAAAAAACCGAAGCCTTTGAACGTTACATGTGCAGTCGTAAAACGTTCAAAATAAATACAACCAGCACAGTCAGACCTTCAGACAAGTTGAGTCGATTTCGTAGATCAACTACTTTCGAGTATTGTAATGAACTTAAAATTTATAGAGAAACGTAAATTTTACCCCTTTAAGCGGGGAAAGCTGCCATCAATCTCGTTCAATGCACTGTTTAGGTTTGTTCGAGTTTTTGTTTTCGGATTTGAAAGGCCCATTGATGACGAGGCAACAAACTGAAAATTGTTACAGACCTTTGAAGCATCTCGTGCCGTGTAAGCAAAACCCTCTTTTAATTTTATGCGAACTACTCCATTCACACTCGGTAAATTCTTGAGTAAATTGTAACATTAATATTTTAAAACAGATGAGTTCTTGAGCAATTAAACTGGCACTGAACTATAGGACCAAGCTGTTTAGTCATTATTACAAGCTTATTACAGAACCATTTTCAAATTGATAAAATTCTTAGATTTTGGCGAACTGTGTGTTTCTTTAACCACATCACGTTTTGGTTAATTCGAAGTTTTCAAAAATTTCTTGTCAACTTCAACAGACGTTTTTGTAATGAAATTTCTCAGCGGGCGCCAAACGATCAAACACAACGTTTTTGGGTAAATTAAGTCCTTCTGAAATTGTTCATCGCAGAATTTTTCAAGAGATGCGAAATCTCTGGCAATCAAGTGAAAGAACATTTTAGCGAATTCTTACCTTTTAAACTCCGTGAATTGAGAGGTGAAGATTTTTCTGGTGTTCTCAGTCAGTGTGTATCTTCGTAAACACTTAATGCATGGTAGATTATTTAATGATTGGTGGGTCTCTGTTATGTTATTACCCCCCGCCGTTCGCCTCAGGAAAGAGTAACACTTGTAGCTTGAAAAACAAGTGCTGTACTACAATTTGGCTGGATGAGAATACAATGGCTCTTTTTAAAGGTAATGCCTAATTGAACAAATTGTATAGGTTATTCGTCATATCTGACATTTTGTTATTGAATGTGGAAAGGTGCTTTGAAGCATAACACCTCCTTCAAAATTGGCTCTGTGAATGAAAACAATACATTCCTCTTTTAAAAATGCTATCGCGTGACTAAAGCCGCTGCAGATCTAAATAGAGATTTACTGTTTCATGATAATTTTATCCTTTTTTAGACAGTTCTGTTTATTTACCATAGAGAATGGAAAATTGAATTTTGATTAAGTTTGCTCGCAACAAAGGCAAGAAAATTCATGCAGATTTGATGAAAATGATTTTTAGATTTTCTTTCTTTGAAAGCGCCACTTGAAATCAAACCATTGTCTTTTTTCTCCAACATGAAATTGACAAGAACGCAAAATATCAAAATGCGGTATAAATAAAGAAAATATAGTTGTAGAATTACTGTTTGCTTTACTATTTTTTTTTTATTTACACTTTGCACAAAATCATATTTTGTCCAAAAAATTGTAAAATTGCGTTTTGCGTTCTCTTACGTGCTTCATCAAGTACATATTGCATACCAAGGTTTAACCCGATTTATTGTTTTTACTTTAGAAACTGATGTCTGAGCTGATTTTCAGGTTCAGGCAAATCTTAAACCAAAAACTTTTTACAATGGATCTAAAGCCAGTAAACCGAGAACAACAGATGGTGTGGAATAAATAAAACAAGGTGTACTTCAAATTCATTCGAGTCTTTCTTTGCCAAGAAAAAATGACAGTTGAAGATAATCTAAAAGAACTTGGTGCTAGTTACAACTGTTCTGCCCCCTCCCCCTCCCCCTCCTTCTTCCCCTCCCCCTCCCCCTCCTCTCCCCCTCCCCACCCCCTCCTCTTTCCCTCCCCCTCCCCCTCAGTAAATACAACAGTATCGCCTAAGCCGCGAAAAGGCCTCGAGGTGTGGCAAGGGAATTTGATATTGATTAATTGTTTTTCTCACAGAGTTATTTTATGATAAAAATTACCTTCGTATTCGGTATTCCTAAAACTCCAAAGTAACATCAAATTTGCATACATCTTGGGTTGTGAAACGCTGAGCTGATTGAGTAATCCACACTAAAATAAACAAGAACAAAGTGAATTTCACGAAATTCAAAGTGCTTTTCCAGCATTTTCAGATCTTTTCGTTGCAGATTTCGGATAAAAATTGTTGTAAAAAAGAGAGGCTTTCAATTACAGTTCCTTCGGTTAATCCAACTCCAACAGGGGTAGTTACCCTACAACACGCTGCCTCCACACAAATCCTGTCGTTTAACCATTTTCAGTTGAGTTTGCTTTAGGGCGCGGAGAGTTGTTGCTCTCGAGGAAACTACTAAGACCATTCGTTCTCAGGGAAGGTTTCTTTTTCATCACTGTGAGTCAATAATGAAACAACTCAACTGGAAGATCTTGTGGGGCATAAATTGACATCGATCTCCTTAATTTTTAATTTCCGATATGGGCAAGGCGTTCTTGAGGTAATTAATTGTGAGACTCAGCTAGGATCGATCAGTAAAACCTAATGAACTTTCCCAGGGTCTCAGACCAAAATGTTCATATGAGCTCTATACTTGCCTGGTAGATCTCATGATGATTGACGATATGAAATTGAGAGAAGTGAAATTCGTAGGATAAAGCCTGGGTGTTTAGAAGAGAGAGGACAAGAGAAAAAGGAATTATATTTTTTATTTATCTGAAGCCGCCAGGTGTGATCTTATTGAGACAGTAAGCTTGACAAGGAGATATATGTAATTAGCTCAGATTGTTACTCACACAAACATAACAGCCGCTTGGTATTAGCAAAAAGTTATTCAGTTATTCTTTTAATTCAAAAGTTTATAGCGTCATTAATATTGTTGTACTCAGATGTGATTTTTGTTCTTGGCGCATGCTACCGATATGGTAGTTTTTTTTTAAGGCGCTCTCGTCAGATTTTACTTGCGTCTTCGAGGAAAATGTCAAATATCACAGGTGTGCAAGAAAATTGTGAAACAAAATACTCTTTATTTGTTTTGGCATAATCAAAGTGTTCAAAACAGTGATCTGAGGCAGAATTAATTTGAAGCGTAGACGCGTAATGGGAGAAAATTGTAGAAAAACAGCTTTCTGGAACGCCGACCAAGAGAAAACAGCTTTACTGCGAGCGAAAATGTCTTCTTGTAAGTAGCTCCGAAAGGGAACAAGCCAACGATATCTACACAAAAACTTTACTTTATACTTTTTTCATTCTTCTCAATATTTTGTGTAATTAAGCAGCAAAATTAATGTTATTAGCCAGTGAGGTTAATCTACATAGCCCCGGGAGAAAAATTTAGGAAAAAAAAATTTTTTTGATGATTAACAACCGTTTGACACATGACTCAAAAGCAACTTCAGGCGTGCGACATTTTGACGTTAAAACCCCTATAAAAAACTCAACCTGCACGACGTCGCTGTGAAAAGTGTAAAAAAGGAAATTGTGCGCAGTAAAAGATGCTAATCATAGTTATTCTAATGTCATCCTTCGTCAATTTTTGGACGATACCAAAAATATTGCGCTTTTTGAAATGTTACGTTATAGTAAAAGATTGCAGTTTACCTATCTGGTCCATTTGTACCTCTGGGATTACAACGCCCGCACTGTAAGGATTCAAACATAAGTGCTAATTAGGATAGGATGGACGTGTAATAAGAATAAACCTTTTTACGAGTTGATGAGAAGATATGTTAGAATTCTTGATCCAGCCATATATTTCACCCTGCGTTCGTTCGCCGGTTCTCCATGAAAGTCTAGTCATAAGGCTAGCTAGTTAGTGTTTCTGTGCTAACTTGGTGGTACCATTATCATCAAAAATGTAAGTCCTGTTATCGTTCTTAAACTGTGGAATTTAGCATTTTCAGATCTCAGTTCGTCTTAGAAGCCTTTACTTGGAGTTATCCCGCACCAAAATTCTGCATCAAATCCTAGTCACATCCTAACAGGAGCAAATTTGAGTCAAAACCAATAGATGATCTCTTGGTCAAAACAAGATGTAAGACGTTCCATAGAGACACTCTGGACATTTTTAAACAATAAACTACGAGTTTATCGAAGTATTTTTGGAGCTGGAGTTGTTGAGTTGTAATCGTTAATGATCCTTGCTTGTTGAACTAGTTAGTTCGTAGCTTACAATTTGCTCTTGCGGCTTCTGAAAGTGAAGAAAATGAAGTTCGTTCAGGTGCAAGTCTGTCTTCTTGCATTTGAACTTACCATGATTTCTGCCAGAAGAGGAAAAGACAGAGGGGGCTAGAAAGACAGAGAGGAGCCTGAGAACGAAAGAAAACCACCTGAGCCATTAGCGAGACTTTGCACTCCTGCAAGCTATGGCTTAACATTTGTTAATGGCTCACCAGTTCAAGTTTGACGCCCATGCACGTGCAAAGAAAAGTTTTTAGAAACATGGCTTGTGTCCATTTTATCCTTTCAGTAAACCTTCTTTCGTGACCAGGGAATTTAAGTTAGTAGGCAAATAATGGTGATTTTTAAAGAAATTGATGTCATTCTACACCTCGCCTACCCTGCGTATAAAGGCTGATAGTTTCTAAAGAAACTGTTTGGGGCTGCGTCGGTGGGGGTAACGAAATAATTTGGATATATCGACAAAGTTGAAATGGTAAATTGGCCACCGTAACTATTACAAAAGCTGACGTTTCGAGCGTTAGCCCTTCGTCGGAGCGAATAGTGGAATCAGTTGTGGGTTGTGTGTGCTTTTAAAGGCAGAAAATGGAGCTACGTTATTGGTGGGAACGTGGCAACGAGAAAAACACGAATAAATTAGTGGAATGAGAAGCGTTCGTTGATACCTGTGGGATTTGTTTTTTTGCTTACACCTGCAGTGTTTGGTTTTCCCTCCCCTGCCCTTATCCATTTTTGTCATCTTTTATCTCCAATCTTCCTGGCGTAGCAATAATTTTTATCTAACCACCTTCCTTTTATTCAATGTTATGACTCGGAAATCAAATTATAGTGAAGACTGGGTATAAAATCGAGGATATGGCAAAATAAAACTTCTCCACATGATCTTAAAACTTCCTGTTTGAAGAGATGACTTCCTCAATTGAAACAATTCCCTGTGATTCGGCTAGATACCATAAACCGTGTTGGTTCGATTCTAGGAACGATGCTGAAACCAGTTTAAAATGTCCTTTTAAAGCTTTCACGCTTGCAATTTTAGTTCTCAGAACGACAGACAAAGGTGTACGTGATCAAAATGTTATGCTGTAATATGTATATACGTGCGAAATTTCGATGGCCGATTAAGAAGATTAAAATTGACAAACAGTAAAATTGCATTTGCTCCTGTTGTGTTGTTTCAGCTTTTGGAAGAGCTACAAAAATGGTCTTTTCATTTTTTTTTACATTGAGTTTCTATACGTGTATTTGTTCAAAACTTGAAAAACTATAGCTGGGTTTATCAGAATGACAGGTTTAGTGACAAGTGAGTTTACATAATAGGCAACCATTGGTTTACTTTGATTGCGTTCAGATGACCTACTTTTTCGTTAAATAACAAAAACCTTTTCCTGGTATTTGCACAATCAAGGCTAAAATATTATTAAACTTGTAAATTTTCTGAACCTATAATTGGTTTTTCAATCCTAAAGCAATTATATAAGAAAAATGTAAACAATTAGGTAAAAAAAACAACACCGCTCTTCTCAACGATTTGAAAGTAGATAACTGGTAGGATAATGTAGATAAAGGAAGAATGCTATCAATCAGTTTGTGTGGCACTGTTAGAAAAGAAGAATGTAATATGATAATAAAAAGGGAAATATCGCTGCAGTAATCACATAAATGCATCGGGGAAACGTGCGGACTCACGAAAGGGTGTTGAGTCACTTCGCGGCGAAATCTCTCGGCTAATTATGAGATGAACGGACGATTGCAGCTTTGGCTGAGAGTGAGAGGTTTGTGTTTCAGTTTTATAATATACTTAGAGCAGTACACAACGAGAAAAAGAGTTAAAATATCTAACAAGCACTAATGACGGTAACTATGTCTTATTTAAACGAGCTCCGAGAGCTAGCCTGCACAAGAAAAAAATATCGACATTGTAACTTTTGTGACACGGAGACGTTTTATTCTTCCTAGATTTTGGACTTCGATTTATCCGAAGTTGATTATTTTCTTGATTGCTTTATCATCTTTCTAAGCCATCGGTTTTTCAGGCAGCATGTAACTTGGCCTTTCGTATGATCAGACAACCTAATTGTCTTGACTTTAGTTATAGTTTGATCATCACCTCGTCACCTTACAGTTCTGGTACTATCTGGTACTGGCTTTTATAAGCCATCGTATCATCTAGGAGCCAGACGAAGGAAAGCTACTTTTGTTACCTTTTTTTCTAATAAACAACACCTTTTTTTCTAATAAACAACACCTTTTTTCCTTTTGTCATTCATACTATTGGGTACCTCTTCCTTATAGTTCCCACAGAAAAAAAGGAAAGTATCGTCACAGCTGTGGGCCAGACGTAAGAATGAATAATTCTAGTTTTGCAACGCCTACTCTTTACAGTCCAAGCCTGCCCTGTTCTAACGTGGTGTCCACGCTATTTACAGTGATTATATCCACTGTCACATTCGCGGCTCTGATTGGCAATGTTCTTGTCATTGCAAGTTTTCTCATAACTCCTAACTTAAGGACAAGCACTAATTATTACATAATCAACATGGCCATTTCTGACCTCCTTTGCGCATGCTTCAATTGGCCACTATATGCAGTTGAAGGAATGCTGACAAGAGCCGAGTTCTTCAACCAACGTTCGGCCTTAATTCTCTGTAAACTGGGAATTTGCTTCAGGGAAATTTCACAAGTGGTGTCCGTGTTATGCTTGGTTCTAACATCCGCAGACAGATATGCTGCTATCGTCCACCCTATGAGGCCAACGGTAATGAGAAATGGCAAAGTTAGAGTTATTTTATTGTTGCTTACTTGGATTATACCTTTTGGCTTTGCTTACCCGTATTACATGTTCACTGAAGTTGTAAAAGTAAACAACCAAACTTTCTGTAGAGTAATTTGGAATATATCAACACACACAGTTTTTAATGCTGTTGGATTTGTTATATTCTATTGTATACCTCTTAGTGTCTTAATTATTCTACATACTCGCATCACAAAGACACTTAAAAATCGCCCAGATATAGAAAACACAGTCCAAGAACAGCAAATCAGAAGAAGAAGAGAGCAGCATCAGAAAATTATGAAAATCTTGACATCGATTGTTGCCGGCTTCTTTATTTGTTGGACACCCCTTTGCGTTTATTTGGCATTGAAAATGTTTTATCCAGGGTTGTTTCTTCAAGATAGATGCTTCTTACTGTTGGGTTTGTTTTTCTACGTGTTTCCCTCACTCAGCACAGCAATCAATCCTTTTATTCTTTTCCAGTTTAGTTCAAAATTTCGACTGGCGATGAAAAAAATTTCGTTTTCCTTTTGTTGATTTCAGCAAATATTGCAGTTTCTCAGAATGCTCAGGAATAGGGTTAGAACGCTTAAATATATAGACCGTGTTGGTATGGCAGGGTTGCGTTAGATGTCTCTGATGTATGAGGGATTTGGGGGCGACTTTGCATCGCAATGATTCAGTAACAAAATGCTGCAGATCACAAAAGTAAAAAAAGGATGGTAACTTCTAAATCTAACAAAGATTGCAAAATATTGTGTGGGGATATAGAGTAAACAGATTTAGGATGTGTATGTGCACAAAAAGTGGTCATTGCGTCTTATCCTGACTACGTTTTCAGATACGAGAGTTACACATAGTCTGAGTCGTGCGTGAGATCCCTCGGGCAACTTTTAGCTTGTAGCTCCAATATTATCATAGGTAATATTTATCTCTTGTGAAATAACAATGTTAATTACGACCATTATAGTGATAGAGAGCCCTCTGACAATTTTATTTTGTAGCTCCAATATTATCATAGGTAATAGTTATCTCTTGTGAAATAACAAGGTTAATTACTACCATCATAGTGATAATTTTCAGTTTCATTAGCAGGGAAAAATCACGAAATAAGATGATGGACAGCTACGAGTGTTAAGAAAATCAAAGAGAGAAAAACAAGAAAGAGAGTAACACAAAAAAGATTATTGAGAAACTCACTTATTTGTGGTTTCGGTCTGAGTATTATAAAAATATATATTCTAATGTAAATACACATATTGTAAAATACATATTTCAAATGCTTCTCCGTCGTCAACAAATTCGCGACTTTTCTTGACCTATCTGTAATCATTCAAATCCATACCAGTTATAAATGTTGAACAAGAAATGCCGGGTTTTAGCCCTCGTAAGCCAACAAAGTCGGGAATTCAAAAAAGAGGTATGAACTAAAGTGTGGTCGCTTACGAGAGCGCCGGCTCTCTGACGTAAGCGACCACGCGATGAAACGATAGTCTTTAATCTGACAAGAAAATATAACTTGTGAGCTGTCATTAGCTGTTGGTAGTCTAATGGCCATTAGAATAATAATCACTTAATCTTTGCTTGCCTCCGGTTCACAAATGTACAGCTAGCTCAGTAATCCACATGGACCGAAAACTTCCCAGAGTTACTTTTGTTCAGAAAACAATGTCTCATAAATGAAAACAACTTCCTTATCTTAAAGAAAACACGTTTTCAATCCCCATAGTGTTTGTTTTTCCCTCCCCTGCGGTTATCCACCTTCTTGTTTGTGTAGCATTAACTTCCTGGCATCGTTGTCATCTCCTTTCCCCTGTTTCTCATTCTCTCTTTTTTCGTTTTAAATCTTCCTGGCCTAGCAAGAAGTTTTATCTGACCACCTTCCTTTTATTCAATGTCACGACTCGGAAATCAAGTTATAGCGAAGACTGAACATAAAATAATGGATAGGAAAAACACCATTCTGCACCCTGAGACTTTTTGTTACAAAAGATGACTTCGTTAATTAATTTGGCTAGATAGCGTAACCGTGTTGTCTCGATATATTTAAGTTCACGCAGCGATTCTAGGAACTATACTGAAAACCTGTTCAAAATGACCTTTAAAAGCTTTTTTGGCTGGCAATTTTAGCTCTCATGACGACAGACGAAGGTGTGCGTGATCAAAATAATATTGTCCATATCCTACCATATCCATAACGTGAACATTGCATGCGCTATCCCCGTAACAACAACAACAACAACAACAACTTTATTAGGTACTTCTATAAGTAGTACATGGCATTACCTAAGTAAGAATAAGTAACAATAATTATTTAATATCATTTTGTCTTTAACAGAACTTCTTGTCTGATATTCATTATTTGGAATATAAAAGCAGAAATGAATCTACATATAGACGGATTAGCGTTATTAAAAAGGAATAACACTTTAGAGTTATGATCAAAGTTTTCAAAGCAAGGATACTTTCTTGCGATTTTGTTGTTAAGTTCTAATCGAAAACTATCATACAAAGGACAACAAAAAAGCACATGTTTTTCATCTTCAATTTCATTTGAATGGCAGAAAGAACAGATTCTTTGATTGACTGGGGTCTTTGGAGTCGTGTATCTTCCCGTTTCAATGTGTAATTTATGATTGCCTAGACGGAATTTATTAATGGCAATTTGTGTTGTGGATTGTTTATTAGATCTAAAAATTCTGTTTTCTTAGTGTCTTTTTTGAATGAGGAGTAAAAGTCTAATTTTCTGTTTGCGTTGATTAACATTAATTGGTGGTCCTCATAGATCTTCCTCTTTAACTTTAAATGAGTAGTTCTCATATTTGTATCGTTATTTTTCAAGTTTATACAACTTGGATCACATCTTTTCAATAAGTTATTAATTCTCACCGTCAAACTTAAGAGGTTTCTATCAGCCAATTCTTCGGAGAGGAATAAGCATTGTTTTGCAATATCAGTGTCTGGTAAGTTGCGTAGATGAATCCAGAACTTTCAGTAAAAGGAACACTGATTTCGGACATTTGATTTAATTTCATAATTTTTGCCATTGAAAAGAATGGGAGCTTATTCTTTTACGGTGACACGTTTTACAAGGTAAGTTTATTTGAACACGTATTTAAATCAACACGACTTGAAAATTTAAGGGGGTGTCGGTGTTTGCTTACATGAAGACGTTTCCGCTTCGCTCTCATGAAGGCTGTTATCCAATCACCTTAGAGCAAGTCATTTGACGCTGTTTAGCCTGTCGGCGCTGGTGCATGCTAGGAAGCAAAAAGCTGACAGCCGGACACAATTTGTCAGGAGTTAGGTCGAGAAGGTTGAGTGTAACACGCTCGAATATGAAGTTGTTTGTTCGATATGGAAGGTACCTCAACCAGCAAAAAGAGGAGGAAAGGGGTAAGGCAGAAGAAGAGGAGCTACTCTAGAAACTCAACACCGCTTTTCAATGATCGATGCTCCAAGTGCAATGCTACGCGAATGACGATGAAGGGTCTCTTACAATTTTTACGTGAAGCTATTTGGCGATTTTATTTTCTCGTGAATCGTGATTTAATTTTTTCTCTATTAGTTAACTATGATTAAAGATGATGTTACCGCCACATGGCTGTATTTGTTTCATTTGTTTGTTTTCTCGTTTGTAAGCGCATTTTTTCCCCTCATTATCGCATTCTTTGTCCCTTTTTCTCACTTTTACGTAATCAATATTTTGTTAGGTATTTTCGCATAATTTCGTCTCGTTAAGGCCTTTTATGCATGCGTTTTTGTTCAGTTGACTTGTGCTTTGCCATTGCTACGTTTCATTGATCCAGTCCGCTTACCGTCTTCTCCGCTTTTGGTTTCCGTGTTCCTAGCCGTCCTAGTCATACAACGTTTCTATCGCTTGCTTCGTATCGCCTTACGCTTATTGTATATTTCGAGAAATAGATTAAAGAACATGTAGCGCGTCGGAAGTTTGACTACAATAGATGATAAGATCTTTTTTTTGTCCATATGTGAACTTATTTTTCTTTATTAACGTGACTCGTGAAAGAAGAGCTGAATTAAAAGTGATTCGTGAACCAATTGTTTTTTTTTTTTGCGTGATGTATTCCTGGCTTTTTAATGGTTTTGGAAATGAACGTGTTGTTTTCGAACGGTTGTGGTTAGGTTTTCACCAGAGTTTCGACCTGACATGGCCTTTATATGGATCGATAATTCGTGAATTTGGTTTTTCATTTTTATGTGAAACGTGATCGTCTCAAATTTATAGACTACCTAAACAGCACATTATATTTTTATTATTCATAGCCATATAATTATGTATTTTAGGCTAGTGATATTTTTTCATAAAAGGGAATTGTTACTTGCAAGATTTTTTTACTTTTTATACACTTTCATGTTAGTTTCCGGGTTGTATTAAGCTACTCAATATAGGTTATTTTCTAAAAAAAAATCAGTAACCCCTGTCACTATCAGTGAAAAGTATTTCCGCTCCGATGCAAGCTACGAAAGAATCTTCATTTCTCTCACTGGAGCGGAAAAAGAGACTTTAATTCCAAAAACAATCACTAACTTTCAGAAAGAACTACACCCCAGTTTTGTCCTTCAAGAACGCAAGATAAATGTTCATTAGCGCCACTTCAAAGTTAAGTAACACGGAAGTGTTATCAAGTAAGCGAGAAGACAATCATTAGGAAGGTTTTAAGTTTCATTTAAGCTGTTTGCATAAATACGAAAATTCATTTACACCAATATACTTTCATTTTAATGTAAGTATATATTTTTTTTTTTTTTTGCTGACTTGATCACACTTTGACGTTAATTAACTATCCATTGAACTTACTGAAAATTTATCTTGTGTTCTTGAAGGGAAAAAGGTGTAATGTTAGTAGAGTTGATAACGAATGAGCGATTTCGGAACTATACAAAACGGTACAGAGTGCAAAATCAATACTGGTTTTGAAACCGTTAATTAGGTTGACATGAAGTGTCGTCAATCTCACGCCTTCCGTTCTACTCTCAAACTACTTTTTGCTTTATATCTCCGAAAGAAAAAAAACAAAATAGAATTTTCAGAAGTTGATAGATCTTAAATTTTTCTATGAAATCAGGAAATTGGAAATAATGATTTTTTTCCTTCTGTAATACTTTAAGAAAACTAAACTTGACACAAAGTAAAATTACATTTGCTCCTGTTGTTGGTTCAGCTTTTGAGAGAGCTACAACAGTTTCCTTTTCATTTTTCCACTTTGAATTTCTTGATAGTTGAGTTTAAACTATGGACAACCATTGGTTTATTTTAATTGCGTTCAAACAACAATGTTTTTTATGACAACAAAATCATTTGAGATATCATTAAACTTAAAATTTTCTAGATCCATGACTCTTTTTTTCAATAATAAAAGAAAACTGTAAACAATTAGTTAAAATAAAACAATCAGTGAAATAGATATGTTAAGTGCTTCTCTTGATGATTTGAAAGAAAAGGAGCCAAGGAAAGATCCTATCACTCTGTTCTTGTGGCACTGCTAGAAAAGAAGAATACAATAATAGAAAGGTAAATATCGCTGCAGTAATGATATAAATTCCTCGAGGAAACTTGTGGACTCACGAAAGGATGTTTAGTCACTTCGTGGCGAAATCTCCCGGCTAATTATATGTTAAAATACGACTGTAACTTTGACTGAGAGGAAAGGTTAGTGTTTCAGTTGTATAATATACTTCGAGCAGTACAACATGAGAATAACAAACATCAATAACGGTAGCAAGGTATTTATTACAAGAACTGCGAAAACTTGCTTACGTAAGAAAGAAACAGGCATCCGGGGCATGCATGAGTTTGCAAAATACGATGAAAACATAAAAAAAAAATACTTTTAAGATGGAATGGAAACAAGCAGTGTTGCTGTACTTTTGGTTTTTTCGGGGAAAAATATGTAGGGATAAACAAATCAAAGAACTATGAGGATATAAATAGAAAATGCGCTGATGCTAAAATACTTGAAATTATCCTTATGCTGAAAAAATGAAAACACTGCCCAAATGCTGTGCCTGGTTGCTTGTTCAAAAGTAGTACAAAACATTGTTAACCCATTGACACTTGGGTGTAATGCGTGCTTTTGCAAAAGTTGACATTTTGGAGAAACCAGAAAAGCAAACACAATGCGCAGAAAATTTTTGTAAATTATCTTTTCCCAAAGTACAAGCTCCAGTGAAGACCAATTAAACAACTAATTTGCATCGAAAAGCGACAGATACATATTAAGTTTTTACTCAGCGGAAATTGAGATAAAAGATAGAAATCGCTAGATTTTTCTGCATGTTATGCGGATTGGATTTCGCAGTGAATATGCAAGTTTATTTCTGTGCCGGAAGATCTCATTTTAAATGGAACCTACATGGAAGCAAGACGAAAGTGACCAAGACATGTTTCGTGTAGAGACTGCTGTGGGAAGGGAAAGACGTATGAATTTCTCACGTCTACGAAACCCACGCAGTAGACTTCATCATGCTTAGATCGTTGTTTACTTGACTTCATGGCCAGAAAATTGCTTAGCGTTATGATGAAAATTTTGAAAGTTCTACGTTTTGGCTCAAAACATTCTATTAAACAATACGTTTTGGACACATCATTACTCGAACATAATATTTACCGCCTCTTAGAATTTTCAGGTTGTTGTTAGGCCTTGCTTGAAGTCCGAAAGTTTGATGTACACTTTTCGGCCACAATTCGCATCTCTTCCGAGATTCGTAGTATCGCACGAGTCCAACCATCACGTGGGTCACGAAAAATGATCGGAAAAAGTATCATTTTTTTTCACTGTAACACGAAAGAAAGTCGCTAGAGCTCGGGGTTTATTGTATACTGAAAAACCCGCCAGCGAAGAGTGGGTGTTGCCCACTCAAAAATATCGACGTTGTTACTTTCGTAATACGGCGAAGCTTTGTTCTTCCTAGCTTTTTTATTTATCTGAAGTTGATTATTTACTAGATACCGTTATTTTACATAGATGGTCACCTTTCAAGCTAAGCTCAGTATCGGTTTTTCAGCATTCAACTTCTGTCCATTCACTGATCGGACAGCCTGACGGTCTTGAATCCTAGTTAGTTCGATCATCACCTAGCAACGTGAGTTAATATTGTTGCCCCTCAGCTTGTTATAGACGACACGTCAATTTACTAGATCTCTTTTTCATTCATTCTAATTTCACCTTTTCTTTGTGGTACCCACAAAAAAAGGAAGGTAGTATCACAATTCTGGGCGAGACGTATGAATGAATAATTCCGGTTTTGCAACGCCTTCTATTTACAGTCCAAGCCTGCCCTGTTCTAACGTGGTGTCCACGCTATTTACAGTGATTAAATCCATTGTCACATTCGCGGCTCTGATTGGCAATGTTCTTGTCATTGCAAGTTTTCTCAAAACTCCTAACTTAACGACAAGCACTAATTATTACATAATCAACATGGCCATGTCTGACCTCCTTTGCACATGCTTCAATTGGCCACTATACGCAGTTGGAATGCTGACAAGAGCTGAGTTCTTCAACCAACGTTCGGCCTTAATTCTCTGTAAACTGGGAATTTTCTTCAGGGTAATTTCACAAGTAGTGTCCGTGTTATGCTTGGTTCTAACATCCGCAGAGAGATATGTTGCTATCGTTCACCCGATGAGCACAACGGTAATGAGAAATGGCAAAGTTAGAGTTATTTTATTGTTGCTTACTTGGATTATACCTTTTGGCTTTGCTTACCCGTATTACATGTTCGCTGAAGTTGTGAAAGTAAACAACCAAACTTTCTGTAGAGTAATTTGGAATATATCAGCACACGCAGATTTTAATGCTGCTGGATTTGTTATATTCTATTGTATACGTCTTATTCTCATAATTATTCTATATACTCGCATCACAAAGACACTTCAAAATCGCTCAGATATAGAAAACGCAACCCAAGAACAGCAAATCAGAAGAAGAAGAGAGCAACATCAGAAAGTTTATGAAAATCTTGACATCTATTGTTGTCGGTTTCTTTATTTGTTGGACACCCCTTTACGTTTATTTGGCATTGAAAACGTTTTATTCAGGGTTGTTTCTTCAAGATAAACGCTTCCTACTGGCAGGCTTGTTTTTCTACTTATTTCCCTCACTCAGCACAGCAATCAATCCTTTTATTCTTTTCCAGTTTAGTTCAAAATTTCGACTGGCGATGAAAAACGTTCGTATTCCTTTTGTTGATTTCAGTAAATATGGCCGGTTTCTGAGCATGCCCAGGAATCATGAGGGTTAGATCACTTAAAATAGATCGTGTTGGTATGGCGGAGTTGCAATAAATGTCTCTGATATACGATGGATTCGGAATAACACTGATAAATAATAACAGGTCATACGAAAAAGCGACAAGTCTGCATTACAAAAATCTATAAAAAAATCCTGCAGTTCCAAAAGAAAAAGGAAATTTCTAAGTCTTACCTGGCTGGCAAAATATTGTGTGGTGACACAGAGTACACAGAGTAAAAATAGAGTCCAAACTTGCGTGGAGTAGATAAGGATTTAATAAGTGTATACGTACAAAAAAAAACCATCTTTGAGCTCGTACGTTTTCAGATGCGAGAGTTACGCATCATAAGCCTTGCGAGAGAGCCCTCGGGAAAATTTCAGTTCTTAGTTCCAATATTATCATAGTTAATAGTTAAATAACATTGTTAATTACGACCATCATGGTGATAATGATCAGTTTCAGGGAGAGAGTTCGAAAAGAAAAAGGAAACTTCTAAATCTCGCATGGATTGCGAAATATTGTTTGGTAATACAGAGAGCAAACAGAGTAATAATAGACTCAAAATTTGCTTGGAGTAGATAAGGATTCAATAACTGTATGAGCACAAAAAACGATCTTTGCGTTTAATACTAATTACGCGTACGTTTTCAGATACGAGAGGTACACATGGTAAGCCGTACGAGAGAGCCCTGGGGCAAATTTCAGTTTGTAGCCCCAGTATTATCATAGTAATAATTATCTGAAATAACAATGTTAATTACGACCATTATAGTGATGACGATCAGTTTTTCAGTCTATTCCTCAGCTGAGAAATATCATGAAATGAGAAGTAGACAGCTGGAGTTCGATAAGGCTTGCAGCGCATTCAATGTAAATATCATTCTTTATGCTAGCGATAAACTTTAGTATCTAGAATTATAAAAATGTCAAATAAATAAAAATGAATTACCTTTAGGTATTCCATTTCAACCCTAACTTCGTCATTCCTTCCTAAAAAAGGAAAAGGTATTGGGTAGAACGTAAACAGGAAACCCGTCAGTGAAACGTCGGACAGTATTTTTCATTGTCTCAAATACAAAGTCGCCCGAACCTCCGATAGGGAGTGATAAAACACTTTACAAAAAGAATGAATTTCGGCCTGAATATCACACTCCGGTGACGAAAGTTAAGGCCACCTAGCACAGTGAAGAGCTGTATCACTTACAGCCAAAATAGAGCTCAGCAAAGTCGTAGCTAACATCATAGCTAACGTCATAGCTAACGAAACGTGACTGTAAGCTACACCCGGCCGTGATCAAAATATATCCTCAGCACAAATTAGCCGTCAATGCTCATTTGATGCCATTTTTGCCCATAGTGGTATTTACGATGAACAACCTTGGCGAGTTCTCTCAATTATTTCCATATTTTTCTGATCCAAAAGAGTTCAGATTCATCAAAAATTCATTAGGAAATTTAAAATGAAGATTGACAAAAACAGGATGATTGCCACTATAAATCTCTTACCACACATCATCTCTAAACCTCAAAGAGGAAACGCAAGAAGCAGATATTAGAGCTGTTATAATTCAAAATAACAGAGCTAGTAAATATCCCTAATGAGTCACTGTCAAGTTGTTTGTTCCTTATCGTGCATGACTAACATCCTTGCATCCAATAACATATGTGGAGTGGCTGACAGTTTCGTATAGATTTCCAACCATATACGCGTTAATTTGCGACTCAAGTTTTGCGGGTTGGTATCAATATACCATTCAGTTAAGCTTGAAGTCGGTAAGAAATAACTTATAAGAAATTAACAAGAGAGAGTATAAGCTGAGAGATGTTTTCTCTTTCGATAAGAAATTTTGTCGCGCTGTTGCCTTTCTCCTTCGACTTATACTCCATTTCATAACTCTATTTTATTGTTCAATTGGATTCAATTCCAATTTTTTGTTTTGAGTTACACTCAGGTTTCATGTTTGACTTTACTGACACAATATTGAGAGATTCTTAGAAGATCGTCCGCTGAAAATTTGAACAGGTACGTTAGATGTAGGACTGAAATTTGAGCAAGTCTTCTCAAGCTTCAGTTAAGTAACATTTCGTTTTTTTTTTATGTATGAAAGCAGTGATGTAAGCGAAAGAAATACATGGATAAGCCATTCTTTATTGTGCTACTGTGTAATGAATATAGAACGCAAACGTGACTCGGTAACCGAACCCTAATTAATGCAAAATATTGCTCGTGTGCCAACTGTTTGTTGGGGGTTTTTCGTTATTAAAATATCTCGACGTTTTATCTAAGGTAAGTTTTCCTTATACTTTCATTAGCCTTGTCCTATATGTGTAATACGAAACAGAAGCTGATCCATAGAATATTATCATTTTTAAGCAAATGGCAAAAAGATTCGAAAAAGTTATTATCCTCATTATGTTTGCGAAAAATTTAATTCAAATATTGCACTCGTTCAAAGATTCACGTAGGTAAATGTTTTGGAGTTTTAATTGCATTTGAAGCTCAAATTTTATCTTAGAGCAGCATAAATATTGCTTTCATGTTTCTTACAGTTTGCTGTAGTCCAATAGAACTATTGGGCAATACTCATTATCTCGTGATGGCCATTATAAACTAATCAGTTTGCAAGTTTGTCGCTGTTCCGGTAAAATGTGATATTCAATTTACTGTAGATGTTTGCCATAATCAATTCCAAACATCACATCATGGGATACGGTGACCAAAATTAATGAACAACTACTCCGGCATTTTTACTTGTCTATTTATTAAGTTCGTAAAGAAAGTTTTTAAGAATCATTTGCCGCGATATAATTTGCGAAGCAGAAAGGTTAGTCGCTCTGGCCCATGGTTGAAGTCTTCGTGATATCGTATAAATTGACTGGGCACGTACAGGAAACGCCACCAACCTTAAGAAAGTTGTTGACATTACTATTAGGGTGAACTGAGGTTCCCTTTCGCAACTTTTGCATTTTGTTGAAAACCACTTCGACGAAAAGATATTTTCCCGTAGGTGTAGGTAAATACTACCTTTTTATTATTCATGTAATGCTAATCAGTGTCGGAGGTAAGATTATTCTTTGGCTTAAAAATCTCAATTTTATCGTGCACTTTTCATTTATGACATTTAATTACAATTTGCACGTACGACGAGAAACCTCTTTTTCTTATAGCGGTTTATGAACGTATCTCGGGTATATTCAAACTTGTAAATACTTCTTTACGTTTTCAGTCAAGTGGAAATTGTGAAGCTAGCCAGCGGAGTGGTTTACAACGACGAACAAACAAAACATTTGCCTCAAGACTGAACTTATCAGGAAAAAGAACAGCAGCCATTTGATGATGAGTTCAAGTGATAGTGATGCGCCATGCCCCAACACCATTTCCATATTTTTCACAACATCTATGGTCTTAGTAAGCATGGTTGCTGTGCTCGGAAATATTTTAGTGATCGTCGCAGTGTACAAAACTCAAAGTCTTAGGACCAGTAGGAATTACTACTACGTCAACATGGCCATTTCTGATTTCCTTTCAAGCCTCGCTATTTGGCCGCTTTACCTTACAGACGAAATCATAACAAGCAAAGGAAGTCTGTTCAAAGGGTCTCTGGCAACTGCTGGCTGCAAAGTGGGTGTATTTTTCAGAATGACGTCAGTTATTGTGTCAATTCTGAGCCTGGTGTTGATCGCTGTTGATAGATTTATCGCTACTGTCTTTCCATTAAAATCAACGTTGATCGTTGGGAAAGTCAGGGCATTTCTACTCTTTGCGACATGGACGATATCAATGGCATACTGCATCCCAATGCTGTATTATTCAAGAGCCGAAGACTTTGGTCAGGAAACTTATTGCAAATTTGCATGGAATAGCATTGCTCTCATGATTTATTACATCATTGGTTTGGTGTTGTTTGAAATCGCGCCGATTATTGTCATTGTCATTCTTTACACGCGCGTTATGAGGGTTTTGCATCAGAGGATTAAACCAGGAACTGGTGAGAGGGGCAGTAGTTCCTATCAAAATCGGAGAAATGAGCAAAACCGAAACTTTATGAAGATATTCAAATCAATTGTTGTTACTTTTTTCGTTTCTTTTTCTTTCTTTTTCGTTTACTTGATTTTTAAGATGTCATTTCCTGAACTTTTCGACAAAGACAAATGCAAGTGGATTCTTGGGTTCGCTTATTTCGTGTTTCCATCGCTCAGTTCAGTAATTAATCCTATTATTTTATTTGCATTCAGCACGAATTTCCGACAAGCTCTGCGTACATTGTGGATGTTTTCTTTAAGGAGATTCTTTTTATGTGGCAGAAAAGAGAAAAGAGAACGAGATAAAACTGAAGGCCCTTCAGCAGAAGAAACATAATTAAAGCCAATGGTGCGTAGAATATATGATATGAAACGAGGAATTTAATTAAAGCGATATAAGTTTGCAGAGTTTTTCAAAACATTTATCTCATTTTATAATTTTGAGCTTATACTGAGCTGATTTCATTCTTAACATACGTTGGGGTTTCATCACTTCAATTAAGCACAGACTCTTGAAAAAAATTATCCGTTATTTTATCCTTCAGACAGAGTCTTCAGAGAAATCCCGCCTGCCTTCAGGTAAAGTTATATGCCTATGACTTCACATACATGGAATATCACACACATGTTTAAATTAAAAAAAATTAAATATTTTTCCTTTGTGACGCTTGTCCAACTCATGCTTTCGGTACACACTTCCAAATCACACAAGATTTTAGAGCGCCTTTTGATTGGGTGTGTCATATGAGCAAAGCCAAACTAACCACAACGGTCAATCAGAAGAAAGAAAATACCTTAAGAGCCAATGAGAGCTCAAAATAAAAACGAGCAAATTGCCTGAAGTGGGAAAAAATGCGCACGACCAAATCGTGATTGGCTTTAGTTTTGTATCTGATTGGTCGAGATTATGGTGTGAGTTTTCTGGACCAATCACAGAGCGAAGTAAAGCAAAACCAACGCAATCTCGGAGGACTTTCGACACTGAATTGAAGATTGCTCCTTGGTTGTAGCGTACTCCCCCAAATCATACACACTCAAATTATGCTTTTGACACACCTTCCAAGTTTCACTAGAGCTCGTCACACGCATACTCCAAACTACATCACAGGTCGCTCATGCTTTAGGTAATCACTCTTAAGTCACATCGCTTCTCATACTTTTACATCACACGAGATATTATACTTCGAACACACACTTCTGAATCACACAAGATATCATACTTAGAGTACACACCTCTGAATCACACAAGATATCATACTTAGAGCAGACACTTCTAAATCACACGAGAGATTGTGCTTCAGGCACACTCTTTCACACAATCATAAGAGTTCGCTGTTCAAACAGAGGAATTTGACCGAATATTCTATCTGACTGAGAAGTCTCAATCATCATTGAGTTTCTTAAAGTTCATCACGAACCATAGCCAGCGTGAGTTTATCAGTGATGTCAACAAAACCACCAATGCATTCACTCATTTTCATCTTCAGCTTTTGGCCTTTCTTAGCGTCAGCCATGTGAAGTACACAAATGGTAAGGTCTTTGTAGACTCGGAAATAAAGCGATTTTGATTTCAAGTCTTTGACGACAGACCACACTGTATAATCAGAGGACGTTCCTCGGGGTATATCGACTGTATTCAAGATGTGGAAAGCCTTGATAACTGCTTCTTTACCTGTCTTGACTGGATCAGAAAAATGCGCCATAATAGCCGCGCGTACAAATCTCGATGGCGGTGTGAAGTCACCGGGTATTCCCAGAAGTCCACTTCCTTGACCAGTAGGTTTGAACGTCACTTTGCCCAACTCCAGGGCATCATGGGCCGATTTGGAAAGTTCAACATAATTGCGAATGTTTATTAGATGGAAATCATATGGCGGGGAATTGGTTACGACGCCAAGAGTGTTGTTGAACACCATTCTCCCCTGTTCAGTAAACTCAATAACGATAGCATCTCCGGAAGCGTCCACGATCGAGTAGTGTAGTTGAAAGATTCCCTTTAACCACTCTGGGACATTGGCTTCCCATACGAGAGGGAAAGAATCCTTCTCCAAAGCATCCCTTAATTCCTGGACTGTCCCAAAGTTTCCAAGAATCCACAACGGAAACTGCAAAGAAGACACCGCCATGTGGCATTTTTCAACTGGAATTTTCTGGAATTGGGCGAAGCCAACGAAGAGGTTTGCAGCAAGAGAAAGACCAACTTCATTTAAACCATCGGTAGCTATGGGCATGTCTAAATCATTCAAAACGTCTAAAACGTCGACGTATGCGATGATATATTTATTCTGCCAATGCAAAGACGAATGAAGGAAGCATTCTTTGCTAGGAACCGATGTATGAGAATACTCCCTGGGTTCTACAACGAGGTAATAACCCAAAGCACCGATGAACTCCATACTCCGACCGACGACCACTGAGTCATCTTCGGAAGACAAGCTGAATTCAGTGCATGCGTTTGAAACGAAAAACTTGCACTGTATCACGAAGACCATGAAAAGAACCTTCATCATCAAGAGGAGATCTAAACCTACAATTAAACAAAATTTAATATCAAGTTTACATAAATATTTATAGCATGTAGCATGTAGCATGTTTTTGTTGCCGTTTGAAGATCGAACGAATTAAGAAGATTAAGTTGATACGTACCTCGTTTCCTTCCTTTCGAAGACTGTTTAAAAAGAAATTTAAGTATTCTGCGGGTAAAATGATGTGAAGTAACTAGAAACTTTTTCATAAACAGGAACTTATAAGGCTGATTTATTGGATGACGTCAGATCCAAGTGACCGTGAAGGTATGAAGTGCAACGAAGTTTAAGGTTTAAGGTTCATTTATTTCACACTATTTACTAAAAATTAACATAGAATAAAGTACAGATTATAAAAATGAGTGTGAAGGTCAAAGTAGCGAAGGCTTTCTAGTTGGCCACCACCTACTTATAGATAAACAAGGAAATGGCACTGAGCTTTATTAACGTTTGTGGGTAACAGCCCTGGGGCTTAGGCACAATGAATTATCGTGTGGAAAATTATTCTGATCGTCTTTTGTGGTGCGGCGTTATCTCTCAAATTTGTGGTGCTTCGAAATTTCCAAAACTAAGTACACAAGGCTTTGGTTTGAATCTCTCACCTTCCTTGCGCCACGGGGAGAGACCTGACTTTTGGTAGCCTTGACACTCTTTCTTAAATATTCCCGAAGTCAGTTCAATGAAACTGGTCTCACGTCCCTCTATGACTAAGGTTTTAACCTCATTCGAAAGCTGCGGATCTTAAAAGATGATCGAGTCATCGATCGGAACCGGGAATAATCCTTCAGGTTAATCCGTACCTGTTAATTTGCTCAGTTTCTCTGGCTTGGCGTCAACATTTTATATCTATTTCAGTCAGTGTTATTTGTATTATTCAGTACAACAGCTATCAAAACTAATGTAGTTTCTAATTGAACAACTTGTTTTCATCGTTGTATGCTTGTGAAGCCAAAACTGGGGAGAATGAGAGTATCCGCTGGCCATCTGGACAAGTAAAAGAGAATTTCCAGAATCGTTGCACTTATTGTTATCTAGCATACAAATTCTAAGTTAGATTTAAAAGAGTGGTTTCCAGCCTCACAATTTCGTTTTGTAAAGCAAGGCGATGACTCTTTAAGGAACAATAGATAAAATGTCACCGACACCGGAAATTAATTCGTTTTACAAATTTGAATTGCGTCAACGAAATCTCTAGAACTTCCTGCTTTTGGTCTCAGCCCACTCAAACTTATACCATTCTCTGTGCCTTTTCATAGTCGCAGAATTTACTTACTCCGTATCATTTTATCAACTAATCAATGCATCTGATTTCCGCTATACTTGTCCCTTCTAAACTACATTCAACCAAACTGAGCATCCAACAGTAAAATGGCATTTATCATTGTGATAAACCAAGTCATTCCTGTTTGGTTTGAACTCTAAACTCATGTAAATACTTTCTCTATTCCCATGAATTTGTATATACAGCTGATAAATGTCACAATTTTTGATAGTATTTGATAATATACCGCTGTAAGCCAGTGGATGTGACACCATTATGCAGCGCACATCAATCCGCGCGCCAAATATCAGGAATAACGTTTCCTAAATTGTTTATTCTTATTTTTTGTTTTATCTTTCATAACGTCGAAGGATAGCAGGTGCAGTGTGAAAATTCAAGCCTCTGTTTTTAGGCCTCCATTTAAACCAAGCAATGGATAACTCGAGTTACTATGTTCTTGAGGGTCAGCCGAATTGCTCCCCTATCGCCTCTACTTTGATCACAACAACTATTTCTGTTGTTAGCATGTTTGCGTTTGTCGGCAATATTTTGGTGACTGCAGTTTTTCTGATAAACAAAACCCTCAGGACAAGTACAAATTATTTCATCGTTAACATGGCCGTCGGGGATCTATTGTCCACTGCATGTGTTCACATGGCCCGCCGCTGTACGCCACTGAGGGGATGCAGTCCGATAGACATTTCATCGATGATCCAGTGGCTACAGCTGTTTGTAAAATAAGTCTGTATTTCAGAGGCGTGTCACAGGTTATTTCAGTTTTCGGCCTGGTCGGTATAGTCGTGAGAGGTTCATTGCCGTAGTTCATCCACTCAAGGCTAAAGCTCTGATGGAAAGGACTCTACCTCGAGCTGTTTTATTGCCACTGACCTGGATCATCCCTTCAGCACTTGCTGTGCCATACCTCAGATTCTTAAAGATCGTTACAGTTGATGAGAATCAACCACTTTGCTCGTTTTCGTGGGGAGCAAAGAACCGCTATGTAGTCTTTGCGATTGGATTGTCATGTTCTACTGTACTCCCTTGATTTTGATCATCCTTCTTTATACCAAAATCATAAAACGTTTGAAGCAATCAAGACGCGTCACTGATGAACAAGACCAAGCGCTGAAAAAGATAAGAAGAAGGCATCGCAAACAAAACCAAATGTTATGAAGGTCTTCGGATCAATTGTCGCGGTCTTTTCCGTCGGCTGGACTTCAATATCTGTGTATCTAATATCACTTGAAGTGCTTCACCCATCACAAGACACTGAGAGACTCTTGTTTGCTCGTTTTGGCTTTATTATTTTACATACCGCCATCTTTACCAGCAGCAATTAACCCCGTCATTCTTTTCGTGTCGAGCACCAATTTCCTTAATGCTCTGAAAGTTATGTTCAATCGTTTTTCGCGCCCAAAGTAGTGGACAAGAGGCTCTCACTGAGCCAGATTTAATGATGAACACAGAGTGATGATTTTACTTTCGATATCAAATAACATTTGACCAAAAGCTTCTAAATTCAACAAAATTAAATGGAAAAATTTCCTTGGCTGCAAGAAGGAGCGTGACTTTTCTTTGCATACTGATGATAAAGGCGGATTGAAACAGTTCCGACAATATCCGCGAATATTTCCAACCCTGTCAAAGCATTTCATTCATTCGAATAATAATCATTATTAGAACCTGCGGTTTTAGTTACTATTTGAACACATACAGACATTGAAAATAAACTTAAAATAAAGTCTTTGATGTGAAAATGTAAAACTTGAGAAGTAAAAGAAAACCGTCGTGGGTAAGCTTGACTTATTTGACGACACTTCACAAAAGGTTATCATGGTCGGGTCATTTAGTTCGTTGAAATGGTTGCAAGAGCGTAGTTTTTCATTTCTTTTATCTGATGGAAAAAGAATTCCGCTACCCTTAAATATGACACAATATAAGCAGAAAATCATGTTTAAGCCTTTTAAACTCCACTATTTTTCGCACAAACAGTGAAAAGTGACAGTTTGTCATAACAAATCTCGGTAAAATTAAAGCTATGGCAAGAGACCGCATCTAACAGTGGTACCGAATTCGAATAGCTTAAAACGATAAGTTCGATGTACGTAAATATGACTTATTTACGGGGAATCGCATCACAATTGTCAACAAAAACGGGTCATGTAAGAAACTGAGTCACGTAGTTTTCGTACGTGCTGCCTTTTTGGCTGGAGAATTACTTGAAAAATCTTTCTTTTTGTAAATTGGGCAAAGCTGGAATGTAATTCTTAATGCCTGGAATCAAGATACCAGTTCATATGCTGCTTTTTTGTCATAGTTATGAAAGCCTGTGAAGGATGCGCGTGCTGTGAAGAGGACATTTTATCCCGTCATCAACTACTGAGAAGCGGAAATTACTCAGTGGTTCCTTTCTTGTGTTCATATCTGTAAATTCAAATAAAATTTCAACCAAAGGACGATTTTATCTATATTTATCTATACAAGCCTTTTCTTTTCTCGCCAAAAAGTGTCCCTTTTTGCTGAGAAAATTAAAGGTATGTACATTCAATATATATTTTCAAATTTGCAACGTATTTGAAAATGGGTGTATTTATTTTTGTTTGAAATTTTGACTTTTGTTTAATCAAGAACAAAACTGCCCACCTGCCATGTTGATTGTCAGCTATATTTCTCGGCAGTAAAGACAAGTCGGGTAATACAATTTTCTGGTTGTCACGTTCGAACCATATGAATTAAAAATTACTCAACGAGCTTGTAATTTCAAACGCTTGATACTGAGTTGACGAAGGCGAAGTTCGAATAAATCGAGAACGAATAACGACTTCTACTAGTCGTTTAAAACCTGATATGACAATCTCATGTTTTTATTTACTTTGTTAACAACCGCCCAGTGTTAGATTATTCACTTTATTCAAACATCTATCACGAAATAGATGGTAAAGAGCGTTTCCAAACAGATTGCAGCTTTTGTGATAGAAAGCCGGCGCAGTAGAGCACCAATGTTATGCACAGGGATACAATATGCAATGTTCACAAATACTCTCGTCCATTAATATCAATTCTATGCATACCCCGTACTTTTTCAAAAGTAGGGTTTAAAATTATACCTTTTACAAAAGTTTAGTTTTGTGACTTTAATATTTGGGGCACTCGTTTTCAAGTGATTTATTGTGAAGCAGCGTTCTTGGAGCGGAGACTGAAGTTTTCAATAGTGCGTGGAGATATACGTGGAGCGTAAGTCCAGATAGATCACTGCGAAAAAATACTTAACAGTTAACATACCGAAATGGTGCATCCATAGCAAAAGGTTAGGATGTTTGATGAGCATTTTTCTAAAACGCATCTTACAAGAAAACGAACATCGGCCCTATTTGAAGTACGAGCGTATTTTGAACATCCTGTCAGTTCTGAACTTCAAACATGGTTGGCAGGCACAAACAGTGCTAAATGAAAAGTCAGGCATATTATATGACTAGCACGTTTCATTTCATTTAGAGCGTGAAGTTTATTCAACAGAGGTCCACGTTCAGATGTTGTCAATTTGGTTTATAAATGCTCCTTTTGATGGTAAGTGAATAGAAACTTTGCCAGCTTTCAAAGAGAAACATAAAGTTGTTTCTTTTTCTTTTAAGGACTTGCCTTTTTGTTACGTATTTTTACCAAATTTTGGTCGAAAGGTCTCAAACAACTGTTATTTGAGAAATTTGGGCAAACGTGGATATCAACAAAACACCCTATTATTGTCAGTACTCATGTGAAGTTGGGTTACACGTCCAGGTGACGTATTTTTTGTCATGGCAAAAGCAAATTTGTCATTTGCAATGGCAAATTGCGTCAGCTCCGAAGTCATGAGAATGACCACAATTGCTTTACTCTTGCAAACTTTGTAAGTCAATTTGACATATTTGCTAAGAGTGAGAACAAGTTTGACTGCCTTGTCAAAGATATGCTTTGAATACGCTGGCTCGGCCTCGACTGAAGAATTTACGCCAAGGTCGTTGTTTGATGCGTCATGGTAACAATTTCTTCAACTCCACTGGGTCTTCTGGCTCTCTCAGAATAATCATCTTTCTCTTGATAACGGCGCCATTTGACACTGATACGTCGAGTTTTTAATTTAAGTTATGTATTTAATGAGTCCCAATGGTTACAAACTTAGAATTACATGATTTTGTTGGACCTATTGTAAAAATGGAGT
The DNA here is from genome assembly GCF_964205215.1 of Stylophora pistillata. NCBI lineage: Eukaryota > Metazoa > Cnidaria > Anthozoa > Scleractinia > Pocilloporidae > Stylophora > Stylophora pistillata. The sequence goes on along the minus strand of NC_142527.1, from coordinate 30,749,107 downwards.
TGTGTAACTTCGTCAGTAACCTCGAATCACTGTCATATTAACTCTTATTCGATACGCGAACAACTCGTTGTATCGCATCCACTAGAACAAGAAAACTGAATTTCTTATGAGTAAAGTACGGATAGGCGATAAAACCGACCTAATTTATTCATCAACCGTGGGTGAGTATGAGCAGCAAAGACTCGCGGGGCTGATGGTAATCAGAGAACATAATCAGAACTCAGTAATATTCGGTCATGTTGGACAGTAGCGTGCGAGCAGGCCCGTATCATTAGGGACCTTAAGAAACCACGACGGCGACGCCAAGGAAGACTTCGATTAAAAAATGAATTTCTACTCTTAGTTAGAATTTCAAAAATGGTTGCAGGAGCTTACTGTCTCATTTAGCGCCACAGCTCAACTTCAGCATGATGTATAAAGTAGCCGTTGAGTTCCAAGTGGAAATTAAAATAATTTGCCGTCGCGGTTTCGGTTCGCAGACGACGCAGATTTTGGCGATTTCACGTTATCGTTTTGCATAGGACGGCTAAGAAATGTACAAAGTTTCAAAACGCACGTGCTGAGCTATTGTTCTACCAATTAGATCTCTTGTTTTTCCACGTCCTCGTTCCAGTCGCCGTCGTGGTTTCTTAAGGTCCCTATTAGCGCCGCAAGACGTGCTTTGCTCCGCCTGCGGAAGATGGGAAGAGGCTAGCCGGGGGGACCCAACTCTAATAATAACTATTAGTATAATTTCAGAGCTGAGCAAAGAGTTTCCAGCAATCTGATTGGTCGAGCGGTTCCTTATATGACGCTATATAAACCGCTCCACGCGGCTTATATAAAATGTTAAAATAAAATGTTAATAAATGTTACTAAAATGTTATGATTTTAGAAATTTCTCTGTTGCTCAGTTCTGAAATTATACTAAAACAATTATTCGCCTCAGGTTCGGTGATTATTGTCGAATATTCCCCTCGACTTTGTCTCGGGGATTATTCGACAATATTCACCTCGCCTTCGGCGAATAATTGTTAATTAGTGTTAAATCCATTGCAGGTCTCAAGGCTGATAATATGGGTATATCCGCAGGTTGTAGTTATAAAGGTAATCCATCGAACTTAAAGCTAGCTTAAGATTATGTCTACCAGACTTTTAGAGCCAACTTCGTATTAGACTTCAGAGATCTTTACGACACTTAGAAAATGAGTTTGGGACCAGACGAGCTAAGGAGACGGCCACTGTCATTTCACCATTTTCAGTTGTTGCTAACCGTGATCTCAACAGACTTCATATTCGTCTTTTCAAATACCCTTAGCACACATTGGTAGACTCCGCTGTCCTCCATTTGAGCGTTTGTTATCCTTAGGACAGCTTGCACCCGGTTGGTGGACTTGTCTTTCACTATACTGACCATTCTATCCTGGACTGACGCACCACCATTACTGATATCTCCTTTCTTCCATTGCAGCTGAGTCACTGACACGCCTTCTGATTCACACGTGACATTTGTGCTTCCGCCTGTCGACACTTTGATTGGATTGGCTGGTTCCAATTCAAAATAGTCAGGGAGTCGAGCTGCAAATTAAACAAAGAGATTACTACACCTCAGCCTTTTAGAACTACCTCAACAACTTGAATCTTATGAACATTGGTATGCGGTCCACATTTACTCGGGCGACTATAGAGGCCTGTTACTTCCAGAGCTTATTCAGATTTCTGCAGATGAAGTACCTCTAGTCCATTGCAGGGGACTACCTTGCACTGACGTATAATCCTAAATCTATCGAAATCCTGTATCTGAAAGAACCATCGTTTTGCTAATCCAAATTTCATTTGTAAATTTGTACCGCTAGATAACAACAAGTGCAACGATTCTAGAAATTCTCTTTACCTTGGCTGACGATTAAATAACCTCGTCCAGATGGCCAGCGAATAATCTCATTTTCCTCAGTTTTGGCCTCACAAGCATACAATCCCTGGTCCTTTTGACTTAAATTCAGAAGTGTAAACACTTGACCCTTTAACATAAGCTTCTTTGCGTCGATTTTTCTCTCCCTAAAAGGTGCCAGGGGATGGCGTCTGTAATAAAGAGATGCTGTAGCATTTCTGTCGTTAGTGGAACAGTTTATCATCAACCTCCGGCCCTGGTATCCGTGCAAAATCACATTTGGTTTGACGAGGAAAGTTAATGGTTCTGCAAAAAAGTTGACAACTAAACAAAAGTAGAATGAATAAAGGGTGAACGTTTCTAAAGAAACTGTGGTGCTGCGTCGGTGGGGGTAACAAGGTAATTGGTTATACAATGAATATATGAAGTTCATATATTTTGAACTGCGGTTCATCGTATTTGATTTATCATCACGGGTTTATTACGAATCAACTTAATGGCCTGCTCCCAGTCGGCTTGTTAGCTCAATTGGTAGAGCGCTGCACTAGTATCGCAGAGGTCAGTAGTTCAAATCCCGTACAGGCTTGATTTTTTTTTTTTTTTTTTTTCGGGTCTGATTTTCGCTATTGCATAAATTGCGCTATCTACTGCGAAGGATCGTGCATCATACGTGTAATTGGCTACATCAACTAAGTTGAAACTGTAAATTTGCCACCGTAACGAGTTAAAAAGCTGACGTTTCGAGCGTTAGTCCTTCTTCGCTCTGACGAAGGGCTAACGCTCGAAACGAAAACAAAAGTAGGTTTGCTGGTGGTCTACAACTGAAAAGCCTTTTGGACATAAGAAGTCTCGTAAGCTTTTCTTTCCTTGGGAACTTGAGGCCATGAGAAAAGATTCTTCATCGGCCTTCGAAATAATGAATGCAACATAGGAGGCGTATTTTGTAAAAAAAAATTATAGTTCAATTGAAAAAAAATCTGCAATGATGATAAAATGAACAAGGGAACCCTCGTAGGCCGTAGGATTTATTTAAAATACCTCTAACATGTAATGACGTCATCTTGTGGTCTGTCTTGTCAAACACCCTCAACACACATTTGTAAACACCAGCATCTTCTGGCTGAACATTTGAGATCTTAAGGATGGCTCTAACTTGATTTGTGGACCTGTCCTTATCAACAGTAACAAGGTTACTTGGGACAGAAACATCCTCTTTGTTGGTTTGTTTTACCCACTGTAGTTTGGTTTCTGACACACCCTCTGATTCACAAGTAATAGTTACTTGTTGTCCTTGTCGTACAGTAACAGCTGTTTTAGGCCTTAAAACGAAGTGATTTGGTAATCCACCTGCAACAAAATAAGGGAAAAATACAAGATTCATATTTGACAGGAAAGTGCCCAGACTGTGCGTGTTTGTGCCGCTGGAGCTCAAAGTCACAGGTCTCCCACTGGAATATTTCATAACCATGTGCTATTTACTATGACCAATTCTGAGTAACGAGTCAACAACATATTATCCGTTATGACCGCTTCTATATAAAATGGCCTTTTTTTTATTCAATTTCTCATAATTTTTCAAGTCACGGGAAAGTTGATGTTTTGTTTGGAGACAAATCAATTGGCTAAAATCCTGTGAATTACCTTACCTCGAATAGGAATCAAATATCCTCTGCCATGTGGCCATCGAATGTTCCAACCACCCCGATTACTCGCCTGGCAGGAATATATTCCAGCATCTCTGCGTTCAACATTTAGAAGAGTAAAAACTTTTCCTTTCCTCAATAGTTTATTTTCTCTAAGATTCAGCTCATGGAAGGAAGCAAGCGGATGCTGTTTGTATAGAAGAGACACTGTTGCTTCCCGATCATTTGTCGAACAGTTAATGACTACATTCTGGCTCAGATATCCTCGTATGATTACTGGTGACTGGTCGAGAAATTCTAACGGTTCTGTTGGGAAAACCAAGAATACGCACATGCACAACTTTGACGAATTACAGAAATTTTAGAGTCTCAATGAGATAGGGTGAGTAATATCATTGGCAGTCCAGACTTAAGGTGTAGCTATCTTGGGTTCTAATGCAATTATAGAACCCTTTTGTTGCCTTTTAAGGCTGCTCAGATATGAATTTTTATCTGATACACGTGTTTATTGTTTATCAGCAATCTTACAATAAGAATAGTTTCAGTTCTGGGCCCTTTGTTCCTTCTGCCCATCCTACTCTGAGAATGTTAGCTCATGAGACACCTAAACTTGCACAGAGACTTAAACTGGTCCAAGTCTGTCTTCATCTAACATGTCCGCTAAGATGCACGTGCACATGTCTGCATCGCCAAACAAGCATTCCATCACGTGGGCTTACTTCTCACACTCCTTATTCAATCTACTCGTTTCTTTAATCTCGTAAACTATTGTAATCAGGTTTCCTTTAGTATCAAGAAAGGGAATTGAATTCACTTCACCTTCATTAATAATCAAATATCCTGTTCCCGGAGGCCACCGAATCTTGTCATTTGCTTCGTTTTTAGCCTCGCAGATGTAGAATCCAGCATCTCTTAAACCGACGTTGAGAAGTTCGAACGCCTGTCCTTTCTTTAAAAGTTTTTTTTCTTCTGGCTTCAGTTCGGCAAAGGCCACAAAGGGATGGCGCCTGTAAAAAAGGGACACTGTAGCATCTTGGTCATTGGTGGAACAATTTATCAGTATTTCTTTGCCCAGGTATCCTTTTAAAATATTCTGTGGTTTTTTAACAAAGGCCAAGGGTTCTGCCGAGAAAAACAAGTGCAGTAGATGAGGAAATGTCAAAATAATTCTTATGAAATTTGAATAACTTCCGAAAAATTAAGAATAATAAAATAGTACAAATTTCTTACCACTTCGAACAAGTTTGATGATATGAAAATCACTTCCCAGTTTATTAGACGCCAGACATCTGAAGCTCGCAGTTGGTTGATTACTTTGAACTTTGACCACACTCTTTTTTATCGGTAAGTTTGGAGGAGACATAAGTAGACTTTCAGGTACGGGCATCCATTGACTTTCAACTGGCTCACAAGCGCTTGTGTTCAAAGTGAAACAATCCATGTTTTGATATTCCCACTTGAATGTTGGCAGAGGATTCCCTTTGTTCACCACACAAGACACTTTCGACCCCTTGCCGTTACCACTGAGCACCTTGTATGGTTTTTGTATTAATCTGGGCGGAGCTATAAAGGATAATTAACACGTGGTGTTTTAGTTTTACAGAATATAAAAATTAATGATTTGGGTAAAGGGGTAAAGAAAGGCGACTTTGCTGGAGAATTGCATTTGCAGTAACATTGCCAAACCAGAAAAAGTGAGCAATGAACAAGACAAGGCCCCAGAAATCTGCTTCTTTTCATAAACAAACATGATTTTTGTTTACTTTCCGGACCGTTGGGCCACCGACGTGAGTGTCAGGTAACCAAATTTTGAGTGCAAATACAAAAGTTAACATCGCTTTAAGTTTAATCATACCTAAGACGTTTAGATTGATGATTAATTTTGCAGGTTGGGCGTGACCGTTTGTTGCAACACATTCAAATTTTCCTTGATCTCTTGAGTATACTGCACTTCGTATTTTAAGAACTTTTATAGTCCTAGTATTCTTTCCCCGAAACTTGCGTTCTTTAGGCTCTTCGTAAACTTCATACGCAATTCCCTGGCATCTGACATCACTTAAATTGGAACACTTCATCGTAGGCAGCTTCTTGCCGTTTCTGTACCAGTCTACGTCAGGTTTGTGGATTGCTGTTGCTATGCATTTGATGACCTTTATCGAGCCTTCTCTTACGGTTTTTTCTCTGACAATGGTTGGCAGTTCGTCTGTTGAAATGTTAGAACAACCATTTATTGCAATTTTCTGCTAATAATCATTACACGATCTTTGTTTCCACACGAATCATTTTCATTAATCCAAAACAGAAAAAAGAAAACAGAATTGTACACAGAGAAATGTTTCGACAACCCCTTTTTAAAAATTATACCTCGAAATAGCTTTTCACTGATCACTATGTTCAGTTTAGCTGTTTAAATGAGGCTTGATTGAAGTGGAATATGGGTCTTTAAAAATGAATTTGTAACTTCCTCTTTCCGATAACTTTTTTTTTTTTTAATTTTCTACGGCTGTTTGCTGCGGTTGGTAACCTTAGTGAAAAGGATAATCAGAGAAATTAAGATTTCAAACCTCGATGCTGGACATCTGGTGCTGTTGTGATAAGCAGAGGAGTTGTAAAGTCTGAGGTGACGTCTGGGAAACTAGTGATTTCTCTAGTTGGGTTGTAAGGAGGTTCTGTGGCGTCCGATGTTGTTATGACTTCTCGTACTGCTGTGGCGTATTGATTTGCCACAGTGACAGTCTTCGTAGTTGTAGCCTCTACTGTTGGTGCAGCATCTTTCGCAGCTGAAAAATATGGATGTTTTGTGGAATCTGTGGGCGCTGAAGCTCTTGTGGAATCCACCATTGCCGTGGAAGCTGGGGTTTCAGAGATACCTTGGATTACTGTCATGAGTACAGCAACTGTACTATCTGAAGCTGGGGTAGAATCTGATGTTGCTGTTATAACTTCGGCTGTTGAAATATCTGAGATTGACTCGGTAACTGGCACCGTTGTAGTCTCTGAAGCTAATGTTATATCTGTATTCGTTGAGGTCTCTAAGGGTGTTGTCATGTGTGGCTCTGCCGTGGTGTACGATGGTGATGCGGTATTCTGGGCTATCTTAGTATCTGAGACAGATGTTGTGGCGTGTGGAATCGCTGAAGTATCTGAAACCATTGTAATTTTCCGTGTCTCTTTAGTTTCCACGGTTGTTGTGATAGCTGAAGTTGTTGTGGTATCTGAGAATTCTGCGCTACTGCGAGGGAAAGTTGTTGGAACGATACCTGCTACTTCTGATGAATCAGCAGTAGTGTCTGGAATGGAAGAGATGCTCACTACAGCATCGGTATTTGAGATTGGCGCTGTATTTGAAACAGTAGTGGAAGCGGTTGACCCTGGGACTGCTGTAACTGGGGTTATTGCTGATGTGGTGACTGAGGTTTCTATGGTATAGGGGTTAAAGTTATCAGAGCTTGTTGAAGTGTCTGAAGAAGAAACAGCATTCGTGACTGAAGCGTTATCTGAGGTTGACGCCAACTTAGAAGTTAATTTTGAATCTTGGGTTGACGTGCTACTTATGGAAACTTTGCTCTCTGCAGTAGAAATGGTAAAAGGGGTAGCTGTGGTGTCCGTGGCAGCTGCTGATGTGATATCAGGGGCAGCTTTGGCAGTGGCAGAACCCGAAGCATCAGTTGTACCTGTGACTGTAGTAGGATCTAGGGTCGTTAGTGTATCAGGATCTTTAGCGTTGTTACCTAAGGTTGGAGAAGCAGCTAAGTTGGGTCTGGTATCTGCGGTGACTGCTGATGTGGCATCAGAAGTTTCTGTGGCAGGTAAAGTAGCACTAGTGTAAGGAGCTGTTTTATCACCTGAAGCAGTGGTACTTTCTCCGACTGAAGAATGATGAAATGTTGATGTCGAATCATCCGGAGACGCTGTGGTAGCTCTGATCGACGAGGTAGGTTGGGAACTTTCGGAGTCAAGGGCTGTTGTGGTATCTTCAGTGGTAATGCTATCAAGGGCTGTTGTCCTATCGGAAGCAGCAGTAGTCTTCAGGATTGAAACAGTTTTTAAAGTTTGTTTTGTGGCTGAAGTCACTGTTGTATGAAAAGTTGCTGAGGTAACTGGGGTGGCTGCGGTATTTAGGGTACCCTCGGTATCTAAAGTGGTAGTTGTTTTAGGGACCAGCGTAGGATGTGATTTCGATGAAAGATCTGATGTTGATGTGGTGACTGGGCCAAAAGTGGTACTTTCAGCTCCAGCGGCAAACGAGCCAGGTGTGCTATCTGGAGTCTCTGCATTAGGGGCAGTTGTGGTATGTATTGATGGAAGAGGTTGGCCTATGTGACAATGATTTAAAAGTTACATAAGTAATTTATTAAGGATAATTAATTGATAAACAGAAGTGGTCAATTATAACCTTGAGTTTGAGATAAAAGATTAACATGTTATTACATACCTTCCATGTAAACGTTAAGTTCTGCAGTGGCCTGTATTTTTCCCAAGTAGTTTTCTGCAAAGCACTGATAAGGTCCCATGTCGGACAGCACAAGCATCTTGACCAGCAAGTATCCGTCTCCAATATCGTTGAAATAAGATTCCTCAATCACGTCTCCATTTCGACTCCATGTGATAACCGGTTTGGGTATTCCGTCAGCAAAGCATTCAAACAGTGCATTGGAATCGGAGTAAGCATGGACATTATTTGGTTTCTTGATGAATACAGGGGGATCTGTGGAATAAAACAAAAACCTTGATCATATACCATGTTTACTCGTCTAAGCCTGCCGTCGGTTATCAGAGCCTCTTTCGATTTTTTCAGTCGGTGAACAGGCGCAGAATACAATTGTAGAGCAAGAAAGGAAAGGACGTTTTGGATGAGTCACGCAAACCTCTACCATTTTTTTTGTGCCACGTTCACCCACTGAACACGTGGAATAAGCTTTGTTTATTTAATATTTAAAACTCGGATAAGGCAGTTTTTTCGGGTGGCGGTTGCCCAAAAATCACCAATCTGAAAAATGATTTATTTCCCCTTTATGTGGAGATGCATGTTAATAACCTGTTCGAACTGATATAACTTACGATGTACTTCTAGCTTGATTGAAGCTTCTTTAATGCCGTTTCGTGAAATTGCGCGACAGGTGTATGTTCCTGCCTGTTCCTCAGTTACTGATTCAATCATAAGGTTGTTCTCCCCAACAACAGAATAACCACTCCCGAGCACCACAGGCAACCCATCTAATAGCCATGTGACTCTTGGCTTAGGAAATCCGTTTGCAATGCATTCGAGTATGAAAATATCTCCAGCGATGACTCTTCTCTCGTCAGATGTGACGGAAACAGTTGGACCTCGAGGAAACTCGCTATCTATGCACCGGAAGAAGGGAAAATATAGCATAATAACGCACTCAACCAGGATACGACAACAAAAGAAATCGAATTTCAGCCATGTAACTAACTGACGTATTGACTTACTATGATTCCTCGTAAAACACCCGTGCAATACAAGGCATTGGTGTGTTATCTAACGAATGACCAACCTAACAATCAATATAAAGGCTGTTACTCTTTCTCAGCAGCAGGGGACTTCTTCCATGTTTCTAGAACCTCATCTGAAAACTTGTGTGGTTTGAAATTAGTTTGTCGACAGTCCTCTCAACCTCCCTGAGTGTTTGATGACTGGTACAGAGCCTGATGTGACATTAAATGTCTCTTTCCCCAAACATAAGGACAGCCTTATTTTGGGGTTATTTGAAAAGTACGATAGAAACACCTCCTCCTTATAGGACCAGTTTACGAATGGGATGATAAACTACTGATACGCTGAGTAGAAAAGGACTTTCCATTTAATTTTGCGGGCCAACTTTTGGCGCACTAGCATAAGAAATGGTCAACGATGACATGCTACCCATATATATCCTAAATATATCTTATATGTCCTACCCGTTATGACTTTAAGTGACGCTGTGATTGTACTCGTGTAACTCGTTTTAGTCACAGTATTTTCTGCCGTACATTCATAGTCTCCTTGGTCATTAAAACTGCTCTCGGCGATCTGTAAGGCTCCATCGGAAGTTGTTGTAAAACGTCCTCTAGACTCAATGAAGTTATTTTCTCCAAGCTTTCTCCATCTAACAACGGCTTTCGGTGTTGAATCGTTTACGTTGCAATAAAACCTTGATGTGTCTCCAAATGAAACTTGTAATTTGGATGGAGTAACAGCCACCTTGGATGAAATTTCTGTTGATCAAAAGCACATGCCATTTGATATTCTTACAGTCACTTTTGTCTTTGTTTCTTTCTTTAGTTCTTTTATGTGTTGATTCAAGACATTCAAGATGAATAGCTGCTCGGTCATTTTATCAACCGGAGGCAAATTCACCCCACGGCACGACTTCACTTCTTATCTTTGAAGTGTTCTCCAATGACGTTTTTCATAGACGCACTAGGAGCGAAGATACTGTACCGCATTCGAAATGCAGCACTCCACAAACTTCCCGATTCGCCTTCAGGTTTCTGTAAGTTTGACTCACTACGAATGCTAGATTACCTATTAAACATCATTTGCTACCCGTTTTTTCGGTATAAATAAAACCTCAAGCAATGTCATGGCAATTTTTTCTGACGGAGACGAGTTTCCTTTTCAATTTAGTAACAGAGGCTTGATGTGACTTACCAGCAACAACGAGACGAGCAGTTCTGCTCAAAATCTGGAAATCTAGATCCATGTCATTACGTGTTAACGCCTCGCACTGGTAGATTCCTTCATCTGAATTTTCAGTAGTGTTATGATTAACTTTCGAAAAATACAAAGACCCGTCCGGCCTTATCATTCTCCGGTCATCTTGCGATAAATCGAGTACAATACCATTTCTCCTCCATGCTATAGCGGCCTTAAGGTTTCCGCCTACCAAACAGTCCAGGACAGCGGATTTACCCCGCTGCGCATACGTGTCTCTCGGCTCCTTGATGAAATACGGTGCTCCTGTTGACCCCAATACTTCTAAATACATAGAATGATTAAAAAGACATGAAAATAAGATAGAATGAATAAATAAATGAGTACATAAGTGAACATGAACACACGTATTAGTGTAACTGTGTTTATTTCAAGCCTTGGTCCTATTCCTTCTTTCTACTCATACGTCCACTAAGATAACGCCACAATGTGAACTTAGCTTAACATTATAAAATTTTCTCGGCTGATTTTCTCCGCTGCAGTATTGATTACTAAAAAACATATTCAGTATACCTCTGAACTAATAATGAAATTTTCCTTTGTTCTGCAACGAGATAAAGTCTTAAACAGAAGACTGAATCCAATATAAGTTTGACTGAAACCTTGATTCGTTCAGCTGGATGAAAGGTAAATGTCGAAGAAAAAAAGAAGCGAATTGTTTAGAGGACTGCTTCATGAAGCAAGCCAAAAAGTAAATATATTGCATTACCAATACTAACGGCCAGAATTTGTGATGCAATTACTTCTGAAAATAAATCAATTAAAGAATCAACTATGAATAAAAAAGAGTCGAGACCCTTCACTTTAACATTTACAGTCGAAATAGTTCATTGCACAAGACCTACATAATCGTTTGCTTTTACGTTAAATATTGAATTTTAATTGCCTCGAATTGCTTGGCTGTAATATGCTTTACATTTGCTCACCCGACGACACCGGAAATTGCAAGCTATTCGTACCCTGCAGTGGAATAAGGATAGTTCGCCAAACTCGTCAAATTTTTTTCGGATATGTTACATCTCACCCCACGGGCAAGACAACTGCACTGTTTTCCCAGGTGAACAATTTAATCTAAGACAACGTTATCTCAGGACCATTGATAGCCATAACAAGAGTTTATGACCTGAGATTCGGCGAGACTGGCACAATTATCAACCGATCAGCTGTAAATGCAAACGACTACTTTGCTGTTTCTCTCCAGTCTCTGCTCGGATATGAATTGATATTAAAGCTTAGCTGCTTTACATCTTGCAATTACGAAGATAAGACGCTTGGCGCCTTGGAAAGACGTTGAACATTTCCGAATACCATCGCTTTAGAACAATCACGGAGCCAAAATACGTATTTTTTTGTTCCATTTCTTTTCAGGGACTGCTGGATTGTTAAGAGAGAGTCCTGGTTATTTCAACTTTAAAACTACACTACAGTTTCTCCTCTGATATCTAAAAAAAGCCTGTCGTGTTAACATCTGAAAAACATATTTTTTCAGTGTGACCCTAAATTATACTAGCCGATAATGTTTTTGATAAACAAACCTACCTCTTAAAGCTGCCTAATTAGATTATAATCTTTGTCGAGCTACATAAAAAAATTAGAAAGAAACCTTCATGACCCTTCTCGATGCAACCCAACACAATCTGTGAATAGCTTGTTTACAGGGGTGTGCCTTCGAAAACATTTGCCTGTTGAGAGCAAACAACGTTGCCCTACATGGATCGCAAAACATAAGAAATTACACCTCAGGTGGATTTCTCATGCTGCTAGGTCGATTATTATTTTGCAAAAAGAATTTTGTATAAATATATAGTACTGCCAATAAGACATGTCGGCTAAGATAGAGAGACATCATTTTACGGACTAACCTGGCATTACAGCGAGACCCAAAATACCAATGAGAGTACTGCGGAGAACATAAAGGTTAACCATTGCTAAAACTGCTCTAAACTTCAGTTTTTTTGCTTTGCCCTGACTATTCCTGCAACCTGCGAATGAATTAGCTAAGACAAGTATACCTCCTTCATAGAACACCAGGAGTTTTGATCACTCAGCCAATCAGGCTACGGAATTGCGAGTTCTCGATTACTGTTGACGGCAATTTCGTCAACCGGGTATGTTAAATATTTGTACCCTTAGAGGCATGTCATGACTTTACTGATTCTCGCCTGGCGACGAAACAAGGAATGTTTATGGTCCGAATTATGTCATGATTTCAGTTTTTATTGACGGGCGGTAGTTTTTGTCATTAGGCGGAATATTTAAGGTATCTGTACATCGCGTGATGTGTATGGAACAGCTACAGTCAGCACTTGACTGGCGGGAAACAGGACACGCGAATGTCGTAGAATGACGTTAATGTTACAGAGCAGCTTCCTTAAAGGGCCGGTAAACCCAACAATCGTACATTTTCTTTTCACATAGCTGTTTAAAAAATATATCAAGTACTTAAAATGTGCAATTCGTTTTTTCTCAAAAGTCCATTTTCACCTTGAAAAAGCCCTTGCAAATTCGAAACATTCGCCATCTTGAATTGCGCCATCTTTCTTGTGACGTCACGGGTGGAACCTTCCTGTACTGAGGTCAAAAGCTTTCTTTTACGATCGTGTGAGATATGTGCAAGTCTCCTTCGCAGCCCCTGTTTGCCGGTCTAGTCATGATTTTTTTACTTATAATTGGGTTGATTATATTAAAATGTTTTGTAATGGTAAAGCATTGTGTAGTCCAGTTTTGTAGTAATTCAAACAAAACCGGGCATACAATGCATAAATTTCCAAAAGAAGCAAATATGAAGCGACAATGACAATTTGTTCAAGTTAAAAGAGCCGATTTTGACGAGCCGTCCGAACATTCTGTTGTCTGTAGCAGTCATTTGTCTCCCGATTGCTATGAGAAAAGCTATATGGTCGAAATGGGTCTTTAAAAGCTAGCAAAAGCTACTTCTTCCTATTGCTGCGCTGACGATTCAGGCCCTACCAGAAAAAAATTCTTCGGAGGTAAAAAAGCGACCTTTGCATTCAGCAGACAGCGAAGATCCAGGGGTGACTGACAGTACTGAGAAACGACCGAGGAGAAGTAGAGGTCTTCAAAAGTTGGAAGTTAACAGGGTGAGTACCGAACTGATTTACGCGGAAACCTCCAGATTTTAGGTTCTCTTAAAACACCTTTCTCAGCTGTTAAAATATTATGGGGAAACCAGTTGTTCGGGAGCCAGTGATGAGCCCAAAAAAGGCATTGACCTGTTTGAACCTTTGCCGGAAACCGAAACAAGTATTAAGAAAGAGTTCGTTGATGTCGGTATACAATGCGATCTGGAATTTAGTTGGTTAAATATTCCCTGAACATCTACGGCGAGTGTGGGAGAGACAAAAATCTGTCTAAAGAAATCTTCGTAGAGAATCTTTGCCAGCCCCGCTTGCTGCTTTCTTTGAGAAACCCTGCAAAGAAGTAGCAGTTAGACAATTTGTGTCACGGCTTACACAGCGGTGGATTTGTAATCAAAGGTCCTTAGAGAAACATTTTTTTACTTTGAATAGAAATTAAAAGATCCAGAGATCAGATAGCGAAACTATCTCTCTATATTTCTAATCGAAGCAAACACAAAAAGGTTCGATAATTATATATATACAGGGCCACTCTCGCATCAGTAATACAAGTCATTAGGGTTTCAGGCCTTTGTTCCTCCACCTTTTGCCACACTTGCCCGATTTCCGCACAACAAACACTTTCATGTGTTGTCGGCATTGGCTGACAAGTTCCACACTCGCACCTTTGACAATTTTATATAAAACACCCACGGACGCTCAATTTAAAAAACTTCTGTTGCATTCTTTTAGATTGGAAACTTGCTTTATTAAGTTTTCAGGTCAAAAACAAATAAATTACACAATGAATTAAATACCAGTCTGTGTTTACGAGACGATCGGCATCGCTATCAACCGGTTCTGTGTTGTCTTCGTGCGGATCATTCCGGTGAACTCTACGCAGCTCATATTGATAAGGACGTGGCCCAGACTCTCCTAAAGGTTCTGAGTTATCCCCATCGCTGTCATATAAGTTTAAGGCATTCGAGTCGCTTCCCTCTGATAAAACATCGTCCGAACTACAGCTACTTGAACGAGCTGCCATACCAATGTCACTGTGAAGTCCGTGTTGCGCAATATTTTAGTTCCACCGCTTACGTCACGACCTCTCTCTATTGTTTTCACCGGAAGTGAAATTTCAGTATAAAATGCCGATTTCTCCTTAAATAAGTCGAATTGGGCAAAACCAATTGCAGATTCGTTTTCTATGACACTTTTTACATGGAATAAGAAAAACATGTATTCTTGGGTTTACAGGCCCTTTAAGTTTGGCCATCAAGCTTAGGGATCAGAGGTTAATTCCTTCTTGGCGCGTTGCCTTTCCTGAAGGTTGTGAGTTTTGAGGTTCCAAATTCTCAGTGTGCCAGAGTCACTTAGGCTAATTTCTACTTAAGACATGTTCGTTCCTCTGTTTATTTTATTTTCTGGAATTTTAGTGATTTGTCAGTAATTTTAGTAATGGGTTAATTGTGTTAGTAATGTGTTAACTGTATTATTCCTGTACCTGCACTTGTCCTGTTGTGTAAGAGTAAACACCGATTTCCCTTATGTAATTCCTGTTTAATTGACCGCTCCTAGCTCATATTTGGTTTTGAGTTATTTTCCCCTTTTCCTGTATCTTACTATAAGTTACAACCGTTTGCTCAGTAAGTTCAGTTGATTTGTTGCCTTCCAGAGAGTGCCCTTAAAGCGGATTCCGAGCTATACTAGCTTTTGGTATGTTTCAGTATTTTATGTTTGTTTTGAGCCCTAAGCTTAGCATGTATTTGTTTCCATTTGTATTTTTGTAGTGATTTTCGGGTTAGAATTTGCTTAGTTTAGCCACATATTCCTTTTATCTTACTACTGTATTTTATTTATTTACTCTGACCTTTGTCACACAGCAAGTAATTTCTCTGCTATATAAACTGGAATTGTTTTCGTATTAGCAGCTGTAATATTTTGCTTATCTGCTTCCAATTCAACGTTGCTGTGTTTTCAGTACCAAATTATGGGTTCATTACACTGGTAATTTCATTTTCCCCTTTCACTGTTTTATACTGTATTAGCTCAAGTTGTAATATTAAGCCTAGCTCGTAGTCTTTGTTGAATTCATGCCTCGTGTAGCTATCACTATTTTTGATAGTTTCTGTCACACAATTTCCTGTTTTCAAGTACTTTGTTTGTTTCCTTTCTTTTACTGAATTATTTCTGTCTGTAGGTTATCTTTTAGTGTTAAGTACTTTCTCCTAATCCATTTTAATCTTGTTACATCATTTAGCTCATTGGAGCTTTGTTTTCTTATTTATTGTTTAGTGTCACTCGTTCCCGTTTTTTTGTACCGTTGCATCTATTGCTGTGTAATAAACTTGTAAATCTTCCCTCGGATCTTTTGTTCTTATGTCGACCGTTTTGGCCGTCTTTCATCAGTTGGCTGACTACCGTAATCCTTAGACAACACGCACGTCTTTATCGTTTTGAGGCAAAGTGAATTACAAACTCAGGGTCAGGCAGGATTTCAGTCACATCCTGTTGGAACGTGAGGTGTACTCTGTAAATAAGGTATAAAATGAGTTCCTTAAACTATCTTGTTCAAACTCCCTGACGAGATCTGTGTAGTCAAACGAAACCGGTTGGAGAAATAAATCAAGTTGACAATATTTGTTGCTGTGTGTGAAAATCTCAAAGAAAAAAGAATTTTTCTTAGAGTTATTATTGCATAATTTTCTTTGATATTACCGTTTCTAGGAAAAGGAGAGGAACTTTTTAGCACCCGTCGAGCTGTTTGAAAATGGAGTGCAACTTTTTAGTTGTTTGCTTTATTTCCATGTTTACTTTTCTCTTGCCATCTCGTCCTGGTATGTACAATATTTCTAACTTTTATAACTTTGAGCATAAAATTGCAGTATCGTGAAGAAAATTGTAATATCATGTAAACTTACTCCAAAGATTGTTACTCTAACGAACGTCACGTATAGATATTAAAGGGAAATCATCCAATCTCTCTACCTGTGGTTTCAGGGAAATCTTGAGGTCCATACGAAATGAAAGCAAAAATTCACAATCACGTACATTTTAGGAGGCAAACCACGCCTCATGCTGGTTT
Source organism: Stylophora pistillata (assembly GCF_964205215.1). Lineage (NCBI taxonomy): Eukaryota > Metazoa > Cnidaria > Anthozoa > Scleractinia > Pocilloporidae > Stylophora > Stylophora pistillata. The sequence goes on along the minus strand of NC_142527.1, from coordinate 30,732,714 downwards.
ATAAATTGACGAATCATGCTCGCTTTTCCGTAAAATTCCCGGGTCACATTAATTTCTGACATAATCACACGTCGAGCATAAACCCATTGACACCGGTTACGAAATAAGTCGTAGTCATCAAGTCACCTAGAGCAATTGATATTAGTATGTTGTAGAAAACTTATTTTCACTTTTAACTTGGGAAGATGAAGAAAGTGTGTTGTATGACCCATCTACGTAACATCTTCTGGCGGCTTGTTGGCGTCATCAACAAGAAACTGTAGAGGTCAATCCATAACTTTAAGCACAGTAAGATTAATCAAGTGATCATTTAATAATAGCACACTGAGTTAATCTCAGAATTAAAGCACGCGAAAACTCACCGTACCGGCAGGTTAACTTTAAACCAAAGTGGAACATTTTCATTCAAGTAAAAATCTATTGGGCAGTGAAAAATAACTTCAATTGCGTTAATGTTTTGTGGTCTGGATTTCAACATTTTGCCCCGGACGAAATATAATAAGCTTAATATCAGCTTACGTCTACGTCGCCGAGACTTCTCACAGGAAACATCATTTTTAAGTTACTGCTCTTCTCTTCTTCAAACACAAGACTTTTAAGGTGGCTGGTACTAGTTTTCATCTTTTTGATGGCTTGTCACTTTGAAGAATACAACAAAAAGACTGACCGAAGCCAATTGGACACTTCTACTGGGTTGAATTATATAATCATTGGTTATCCAAAAACAGGAGTCATTTCGTCACTAGCAGTTTCCATGGCAACGCTTTCAAAGGATTCTTCAAACGTATTTTTTAGCTTATGGCTCAAATAATTTGAAAACTAACTCAGTGACCCCATGAATTTTCTTAGTGATTGCTTTCGTCACTTGAAAAAGAAAATGCACAAAGATTTAAAAAAATTATACGGAGCGGAATTTCAGAAAATCTAGAAAAAGGCAATTTTCACGCATCGCAAATGTCGTTCCTATAATTTTCTAGGTTTTTTTTCTGACGATTCCTTTCAACGTTATTATCATATTGGAAAAATAAAAAGAAGGGGTCACTGGACTTGTTTTCATGCAATAGCTTTCGTGAGTTTAGCAATTCCCACGCGCATTCTGGCGCATTTTAAAATCTGGATTCTATAAGATGGACATGTGCTCATGATCTGTTATAGCTACCGCTGACTATCGCGTGTGTTCGCGCGAGCACCTACGATCTGATGTTTACAGACGTTTATTGCTAGGAAAATAATTCAATAGCCGTCAAAGACCTACTCACAAGTTCTGGCTATAATATTTCATTTCCCTTTAAGTTTCACAGTCTTCTTGCACTTCAGGCAGATTATCCTTCCCTTTTTTAGTTCTTTTTTCGCCGTCGCAAGATTGCATATCGGTTGGATGTTTCGTTTAGATACGAAGCAACCTTTATGTCTCCGAGATTCTTCTTCTTTATCTTCGTTTCTGTCTCCTGCATACACAATGGCCGTTCAACACATCAAATACACGCTGTTAGGTAAACTTATTTCAAAAGTAGAAAATAGCTTTCCGCCGCCATCTTTGTTTTGAATTTTCGTCTTTTAACTGATCTCGCGCTTCTTTCGCAAGTTTCTCTCACGCGTGAAGCAAGAGTGTCCTGTTCCCCGCGCGAGGAATCTAGTACAAGCCACCTTAGGATGTCATTTTATTTCCTTGACATTGTAAGAGTATTTCTTTAGAAATCACTCCCTAAATCTACCATTAGTAACCTCTGCATACATCACACAGTTTGATTAGTTTGGTATTTTTGTTGGCTTGCAAATCTATTTGTGTTGTCTACATTATTTGTAGACAAGAACTGAGCGTTTTCACCTGTCCACGCCAAAAACGGAATAAGGTTCCACTGTTGAACCCTTTATTAAACGTCATTGCTATAGTTGAGTACGCAGAATCATATTCTACTATCTAGAGTGCTATCAAAATTTTATGTTTTAATGGCTAACGTTTTTCTTTTTAATGAAAGTTGTAATGTCTGTTTGGTTAAATGTACATGTAGCATGCAGGTCAGCATGGAGCTGGCAGGGGCATTTGGCTGACTTTGAGAGTAAGATTACTCCCTTTTCTCTCACAGTGTCCTACTCAACTCAGCAGTCTAAAGGGTTCCTAATTAGCTTTTAAGGAACCTGAAAAAGTATCGGTTATCCACATATTGAGGTCGATTGGAAAATTCCCGACAATCGGCAATGTCACTGTTTCCCGCCTGCTTTAGATTTTACCAATATATCGGGAGATCGACATATGTCTTTCCCAGATTATTTTACACGCCATTTTATTCAATACGCTTGGGTATTGTACTTAGCAAGTGGCTAAAGGACCAGCACGCTAGAGTTACAACTACTGATTTGTACCTTACACGTCCCAAACGGTGAAAATAGAGGTTTTTATATATCTTGAATAATCGCCCGTCATCGCAGAAATCTGGCACGTGCTAGGAAAATAGAAACATTCCTGATTTTCCCAATTTGTCGCTGACCATCCCAGACAGTCGGGAAATCTCTAAAATTTTGAGTTTTCATTTCTCAAAAAGGCCTGGCACCGTGGGGAAACAGTCAAATCCCTGATTGTCCCGGGATTTTCCCGTCATGTGAAAACCAGGCTTAAAGCTTCATCTTGGCAATGTTTACTTTGCTGTAGGTGTGGAGGCCTTAAAGTTTCTCAATCCTCCATCCCAAGTGTTAAGTGGATTCATAGGTATGAACATTGATGTCAACTGTTCAACGAATGACCCATATGCAACAGTTCAGCTTTTCCACTCAAAAGACTTTGCAACATATACTGAAAGGACTTTGTCTCCTGAGAAACTTCACCTAAACAAACAAGTTTTTACACTGTTAAACCTTGATGTAAAGGATGCTGGACAATATAAGTGTAAAGCAACAGATGGACAACAAACCATTGAATGGCCAAGCTCTCATGGATTCCTCTTCCTTTCTCAAGGTAGGTGGAACACAAATACATCTTATGTTATGTATTATTTTGCAATTCTAAACCTAGCCGGCAGTATATTAGAAACTTAAGTGCAGAGTTCATTAGTGTTTCATCGTAAATCATCCTTTTCAATTTCTTTAATGGCCATACAGGAGTTTCTCTTTCCCCAGAAAACCTTTATCGAGTTTAAGGAAAAAGGTGTCAAAAGGATATAACATTATGTATTACATGCTATTTCTGTTTGAGTTCACTCCATATTCCCAAAACCTATCTTTTAAGAAATGCTTTTAGCAAACAGTTTGGTGAGTTCAAATTAGATCTTTGGTGTATACAGGCTAATTTTCCGGTGAGATTGCATGAAATTCATGAGGTTGCTAAGATTAAAATGCTATGTGATTTGTAAGAGTTATCAATTAATAAAATAATTTTATCTAAATGAAGTTTACGTATGATGCACGATCCTCGCAGTAGATAGCGCTGTTTATGCAATAGCGAAAATCAGAACTGAAAAAAAACAGGCCTGTACGGGACTCGAACCACTGACCTCTGCGATACTAGTGCAGCGCTCTACCAATTGAGCTAACAAGCCAACTGGGAGCAGGCCGTTAAGTTGATTCGTAATAAACCCGTGAAAGTGATAAATGAGACAATGAATATATGAAGTTCATATATTTTGAACTGCGGTATTAGATACGTATGATGCACCGTACAGGCCTGATTTTTTTCAGGTCTGATTTTCGCTATTGCATAAATAGCGCTGTCTACTGCGAGGATCGTGCATCATACGTATCTAATACCGCAGTTCAAAATATATGAACTTCATATATTCATTGTATCTCATAAATGAAGTTTATAGTAAACAACACATTTAACTGAAAAGGTCACTGGGGTAGACAGTTTTGACAATGTTGATGAACATGTCATTTAAAAGTGCTGTGTTTTCTTACAGGAAAACTGCCAGATATTATATTTGATCCACCAAGACCAATCACTGTACAGCAAGGTCAAACTGGAAATGTCACATGTCAAACTGTTGGTTGGTCAGTCAGCAAACTGCTTTGGAAAAAGCGAAGTAACTCTGGTGACCAAACTGTTCCAGACAGCAACGTTGTACATGTTATAGATAAAACTGAAAACATGGTAAAAGCAGTCCTTACCATCACTAATGCTCAAACTCAAGATAGCGGTGAATATAAATGTGTGCTGTCGGCTTTCAACAAACAGGATTATAAGATTGCCAATATACGTGTGGATGGTAAGCTGTGAACTATTTTTATAAAGCAGCATTACGTAGCATTCTTATTAAGCCACTAACTTTGTATTCCGCGTGAAGCCATTACTATAGTTGAGTACACAGAATCATATTCTACTCTCTAGAGCGTTATCAAAGTTTTATGTTTAAATGGTTAACTTTTCTCTTTTTAATGAAGGTTGTAATGTCTACTTGGATAAATGTACATGTAGCATGCTGGTCAGCATGGTGCTGGCAGGGGCATTTGGTTGAGTTTGAGAGAAAGATTACACCCTTTTCTATCACAGTGTCCTACTCCACTCAGCGGTCTAAAGGGCTCCTGGTTAGCTTTTAAGGAACCTGAAAAAATATTCGTTATCCACATAGTAATGTCGATTGGAAAATTCCCGACAATAGGCAATGTTACTGTTTCCCACCTGTCTCAGATTTTGCCTATATATCGGGAGAACAACAGATGTCTTTCCCAGATTATTCCACACGCTATTTTTCATTCAAAAGTCAGGGGTACTCTAATAAGCAACTAGCAGTAGGACTGGTAAGCTGGAGCCGGAGGAACAATGGGCACAGTGGACCAGTGGCACAATGAGTACAAGGACCAGTGGAACAGTGGAGAGAGAGGATCAGAGGAACAGTAGGCACAGAGGACCGGTGGAACAGTGGGTAGAGAGGACCAGTGGGCACAGAGGACCAGAGGAACAGTGGGAAAATAGGACCAGAGGAACAGTGGGCACAGAAGACCAGAGGAACAGTGGGTACAGAGGTTCAGACTGTTCCTCTGGTCTACTGTACCCACTGGTCCTCTTTTCCCACTGTTCCTCTGGTCCTCTGTACCCACTGTTCCTCTGATCCTCAGTGTCCACTGTTCCTCAGTGTCCACTGTTCCTCTGGTCCTCTGTACTTACTGTTCCTTTGTTCCCACTGTTTCTCGGGTCCTCTCTGCCCACTGTTCCTCTGTGCCCACTTGTCCTCTGAACCCACTGTTCCTCTGTGGCCACTGGTCCTCTGAGCCCACCGTTCCTCTGGTCCTCTGTACCCACTGTTCCACTGGTCCTCTGTACCCATTGTGCCACTGGTCCGCTGTGGCCACTGTTCCTCTGGTCCCCTGTGCCCACTGTTCACTGATCCTCTCTTCTTACTTTTCCACTGTACCACTGGTCCTCTGTATCCACTATTCCACTAGTTCTCTGTACCCACTCACTTTACCCTTCTGCTACATCTATATGTTAATTATTAGATATTTCAGAACCCAGTATATGAGAGACTACCCAATATATCTCGAATAATCGCCCTTCATCGCATAAGTCTGGGACGTGCTGGGAAAATAGAAACATTCCTGATTTTCCCAATTTGTCGCTGAACATCCCCAGACAGTTGGGGATCTGTACAATCTTGAGTTTTCATTTGCCAGAAAAGTCTGGCACTGTGGGGGAACAGTCAAATCACTGATTGTCTGGGATTTTCCCGTCATGTGAAAACCAGGCTTAAAGCTTCATCTTGGCAATGTTTACTTTGCTGTAGGTGTGGAGGCCTTTAAGTTTCTCAATACTCCATCCCAAGTGTTAAGTGGATTCCTAGGCATGAACATTGATTTCAACTGTTCAACGAATGACCCATATGCAACAGTTCAGCTTTTCCACTCAAAAGACTTTGCAACATATACTGAAAGGACTTTGTCTCCTGAGAAACTTCACCTAAACAAACAAGTTTTTACACTGTTAAACCTTGATGTAAAGGATGCTGGACAATATAACTGTCAAGCAACAAATGGACAACAAACCATTGAATGGCCAAGCTCTCATGGATTGCTCTTCCTTTCTCGAGGTAGGTGGAACACAAATACATGTACAACATATCTTATGTATATGTGCACGATCCTTCGCAGTAAAGCACTATTTGAGCAATAGTGAAAATCAGACCTGAAAAAAATTTCAGGCCTGTACGGGACTCGAACCACTGACCTCTGCGATACTAGTGCAGCGCTCTACCAATTGAGCTAACAAGCCAACTGGGAGCAGGCCATCAAATTAATTTGATGGCCTGAATTAATTTAACTTTTCTGAATTAATTTAACTTTTCTGAATTAATTTGATGGCCTGCTCCCAGTTGGCTTGTTAGCTCAATTGGTAGAGCGCTGCACTAGTATCGCAGAGGTCAGTGGTTCGAATCCCGTACAGGCCTGAAATTTTTTTCAGGTCTGATTTTCACTATTGCTCAAATAGTGCTTTACTGCGAAGGATCGTGCACATATACCTTTCATAACCGCAGTTCATACATATGTTTCATATGTTTGTTGTTGTTTAACATATCTTATGTTATGTATTATTTTGCAATTCTAAATCTAGCAGTATCCATTACAAACTTAAGTGCAGTATTCATTAGTGTTTCATCCTATAACCTTTTCAATGTCTGGAATGGCTATACAAGAGTTTCTCTTTCCTCAGAAAACTTTTTCCAGTTTGAGGATAAAGGTGTCAAAAGGAAATAGAATTATGCAGGTTATTTCTGTTTGACTTCAAACAATATTGCGCACTTTCTGTGCTATGTCAAATCGTGTGGTGCGGATATTTTCGCAATTACTGAAACCTGGTTCACCGAAAGGGACTCAGCTCATAGAGCGGAGGTGACTCCGTCAGGCTTCGTGTTATATGATCACGCGAGATCTGGAAGCTCCGGGGATTGTACAGCCTTATTGTGCCGTGACAGTATTAGCGTGACGAAAATCGCGGCCGGCGAGAAAAAGTCATTCGAGTTCTCTGAGTGGATAATTCTTGGTCGGGGCTCTCGGAAAGTCCGCGTCATTGTTATGTATCGCCTGCAGTATTCTTCTTCTCGTCCTGTGACTGTTGAGTCAATCATTCTTTCCTCAGAGCCGTTGCTGATAATGGGCGACTTTAATATTCACGTAGATGTTGTCGGGGATCCTGTTTGCACGAGATTTCTTGATCTACTCGAAGTGATGGATCAGCTGCAGCATGTTACTACGCCAACTCACGAGTCGGGGCACACATTAGATCTAATTATCACACGGCAATGCGGCGCCCTGGTCAAGGATCCACCTGTTAGAGATTGTCATAGATCTGATCACTGGTCTGTTACTTGTCTGCTCAATCTCGACAAGCCAATAATCACCAGGAAGACGAAAACGTTCAGAAAGATTAAGAATATCGACACTGCTGCACTGCCTAATGAGCTTGCTGCTTTAGATTTGTGTAGTTACACTCCAGACGATCTCAACGATCTGGTGCACTGTTATAACACCGCTCTTGCGTCTGCATTAGACCGTCATGCTCCACTTGTTACCAGATCTATACCAGTGCGTCCTCTGGTTCCTTGGTTTAACAACGATATTAAGGTAGTGAAAAAGGAGAGGCGTAAGGCAGAGAGAATATGGCGGCGCACTAGCCTCCTTTCTGATTTACGGAGTTATAAGGACTTGAGAAATAAAACTAACAACCTTATGACGGAGGCGCGCAGGACGTTTTACAGAGAACTCGTCGACGAGAACTGTGGCGACCAGAAGAGATCATTCTCGGTAACAAAGCGATTGCTTGGTGGCGGTCGTGAAACTCAATTTCCACCTTTTAAGGATAAAGCTGCTCTTGCCAATAAGTTCGATGAATTTTTCACCCGGAAAATTGTCACTATTCAGGATAAACTCGATGAAATGTCAGTTGATGTGTAACCTCGTAACACTGAACCCCAGCCCGAAGGATCTTTGATTGAGCCAATGATCAGTTTCACCCAGCTCACTGAACATCAAGTAAGGAAATTGATTGAGACCGCGCCCAAGAAGTCGTGTGCGATTGATCCTATACCAACTCCCCTTCTTGTTGCCTGTATTGACACTCTGCTCCCTGTTATAACCAAGATCATTAATCTTTCACTGCAGAATGGTATAATTGCTGACCAGTGGAAATGTGCCTTGGTCCATCCCCTGTTGAAGAAGCTCCATCGGACTGGAACCGATTTTTCAGAATTTCAGACCAGTCAGTAATCTACAATATATTTCCAAACTTACAGAAAAGGTTGTGTTCATACAGACGCATGGTCAGATGCTCACCAATAACATCTATCCAGAGGTGCAGTCGTCTTATCGTGTACACCATAGCACAGAGACGGCCTTGCTCAAAGTTATGAATGATGTTCTTTTGAAAATGAACTCGCAACACGTGTCTCTGTTGATCCTTTTGGATCTTAGTGCGGCGTTTGACACGGTTGATCATTTCATCTTGCTAGATCGGCTTACCAAGGTTGTTGGCTTGCAGGGTAAAGCGCATGACTGGCTCCGCTCGTACCTGTCTGGTCGGAGTCAACGAGTTGCAATTGATGGATCGATGTCAAGGGAATTTTCTCTGGACTGCGGTGTTCCCCAGGGTTCCTGCCTGGGTCCACTGTTGTTCGTTATTTACACCACTTCCCTCTTTAAGGTCATTGAACGTCACCTTCCTCAAGCCCACTGCTACGCCAATGACACCCACCTCTACCTCAGTTTCAGGCCGTGTTTCAACATGTAGGAAGCGATTGAGAGTGTAGAAGTGTATTTATTTAAATCACCAAATAAGGTAATGCCCAAATACGGCAAGTAGCACATGGCGTGTCACACAACATCGTAACATCTCCCTTTCTTTGTCAAACAAAGCTGAACATGGCCACAAACTAAATTTCAAAAAATAAATAATAGAAATGCAAAACGAACTTAACCCGACACAACGAGGAAACGAAGTAAAAAAAAATTCAAAAGGTTCACTGAAACTAATGTCTCTGTACAGTCCTAAGCCTAAGTTGCACTTTAAGATCCAAAGACCTAAGTTGAGTAGTCACTTAGCCTAGCGGGAGGTTTTATTATTCTGGTCCTTGTTTTCTTGACTGCTGGTGATATTGGCTTGGGTCCAGGGACCATCGCTGGCGGTGAGCTGTGCTTTGAAGGCTGACTTGTGCTGAGATCAACTATCTTAGATGAGGGAGTCGGCGCAGCTGGTTTCTCAGCTGGTTTTAGGAAAGCACGGTTTCGACGGACCAGGTGGTTGTTAGCCTCCGTCTTCACTACATAGGACCTGTCGGAGAGTTTCTCAACACAGGTACCTCTCTTCCATACGTCGTTCTTCTGTAGAGGGGCCACCCTGACGTCCTGTCCTATTTCAATTTCGGGTAAGGGACGGGAGGAACGATCATGATAGAACTTGGCTCTCTGTCTTTTTAGCCGGAGTAGTTGATCCACATTTCCTGGTACTTTCGGGTACAGGAGGTTAGTGGCAGTTGGAAGTAGAGTTCTTGTGCGTCGGGACATAAGTCTCTGTACTGGACTTGAACCTATTGACTCTGTAGGGGTATTTCTTTGATCAAGCAGTGCTAGCCAGGGGTCTTTGTGGTCCTTAAGGGCTTTTTTTAGTAAAGACTTGGTCACTTTCACGGCTGCTTCTACCTTACCATTCGACTTGTGATGGTGTGGCGAAGAGGAAACATGGACAACTTCCCAACTGTGTGCGAACTGCCTGAATTCCTGACTTGTAAATTGGGAACCGTTGTCAGTGATCAAAGTGTCTGGTATCCCATGTCTGCTAAACTGCTCTTTTAGAAACTCAACCACAGCACTTGATGTGTTCTCTTGCAACATCTTCACTTCGATAAAATCCGAATAGAAGTCTACGAGGACTATGTAATCTTTTCCATTAAGCTTGAACTGATCCGCCGCAACTCTACTCCAAGGGCGGTCCGGAATCTGATGACTTTGCATTGGTTCTTTTGGATTTTGGGATTGCCATTCACTGCAGATGGAACACTGTGAGACTTGGTCACGTACATCTCCAGTCATGTTTGGCCAAAACACGGAGTCTCTTGCTTTGCGAAGGCAGGCTTCTATGCCCAAGTGACTTGAATGTATCTTGGACATAACTTCAGGCCGCAAGACACGTGGAATTATTACTCTTGAACCCTTGAAGAGAACTCCATTGTGTATTGACAGCTCATCACGATAGTTCCAATATTCTCTGATGTTAACAGGTGCTTGATCTTTCTGAGCTGGCCAGCCACTGAGAATGGTGGTCTTTAGAACTTGCAAAGACTCATCCTGTCCAGTGCAGCGCTGTAGCTGTTCCAGTCGTTCAGGGGATATCTTCAAGGCTTGCATCGGGTTACTTTTCTCCAAATCCACTGAAAACACTTGAAAGGTATCTTCGGGCACTGTGTTTTCATGTTGTGCTGCTCTTGACAAGTGATCTGCTAGTAACATCTGACTCCCAGGTTTGTAGCTGACTGCCAGATTGTATTTCTGTAGTCGTAACAACATTCTCTGTAGACGGCACGGTGCTGCGAGCAGAGACTTCTTGAAGATGGACTCAAGGGGTTTATGATCCGTTTCTATGTAAATCTTCTCTCTGCGAGCCAGATACTGATTGAACCTCTCACATCCAAACACAATTGCAAGGCACTCTTTTTCGATGGTGGCATATCTTTGTTCTGTCTTAGAGAGAGTTCTGGATGCAAACGCTACGGGCTGTCCATTTTGTAGGAGAACTGCTCCTAAGCCTTTGTCACTGGCATCTGTCTGAATAGTTGCCTCTTCTTCTTCATTGTAAAATTTCAGAACTGGGTGCTGGATGACTAGCTGCTGTATGGTGGTGAAAGCTTTATCATGTTGTCTGGCCCATGTAAACTTGGCTGGACTGATGGTAAGTTCTCTCAAAGGTGCAGACACATCCGAGAGTTTGGGTAAGAATTTAGACAAATAATTGACAAAACCAAGTAGGGTCTGAACTTCACTCGTGGATGTTGGCTTTGGCATGTTCTTTATGGCTGTGACCTTGTCTGGATCAGGTTTTAGTCCCTCTTTAGAGATTACATGACCCATAAATTTGACCTCGGCTTTTCTCAGCTTGACTTTGGACTTGTTAAGCTTTAGGCTTATTCGTCTTGCTCGCTCCATTAGGCGTGCGACATTTCGATCATGATCAATTTGAGCTTCTGCATCTGTTGCTCCGTATCCTACCACCAGGATATCATCTCTGATCACTTTGACTCCATGAAGATCAGCTAGACATTCTTGAAGTTTGCTTTCAAATATTTCAGGAGCAGGACTTATCCCAAAGGGCATTCTGAGGAAACGGTATCTTCCAAGAGGCGTCCAAAAAGTTGTTAATTTACTGCTTTCCTCATCTAAGCTCACTTGGTAAAAACCATCTTTTGCGTCAAAGGAGCTAAAGACTCTAGCTTTACTTAGATCAGGCAAAAGTTCCTCTAAGGTTGGCATTTGGAACTTTGGACGCTGTATAGCCTTGTTTAAATCTTTGGGATCTAGACAGATTCGGATCTTATTCGGTTTAGCTACTACCACCATGCTACTTATCCACTCTGATGGTTCCTCAGCTTTCTTAATGATCCCTTTTTCCTGAAGCTCGGCAATCTTCTTCTTCACATCTTTTCGAAGGGCTACCGGAACACGACGAGGAGAATGCTGTACCGGTGTAACATTCTTGTCAACCACTATTTTTGCATTTCCAATGTGTCCCAGGCCAGTGAATACGTCCTGATACTTGCTAAACAGGCCTTCTTCTGACAGCGGCTTCTCTGCACTGTTAACTTGGTGCACTGTCTGGGTGAGGGAAGAATTGAGCTTGATGAGTTGCAACTTCTCACAGGTTTCGGCTGACAGCAGAGGTCTACACTTGCCTTGAACCACTTGAAACTTGAGTGTCTGCCTGGTACTATGGTGCTTCACATACAAGTCACATTCCCCGATGGGCTTCAGTGTTGACCCCCCAAATAGCCTGAGCTTGACCGTTGACCTTTCAACTGGAGGATCTCCTAGCTGGGTTATGGCTGACAGGTCATCTAGGCAGAGTACATTGCATGTGGCTCCAGTGTCCAGTTGACATGTGATTGATGTGGTGAAGTCATCTTTTGGAGATTTGAAGAACTGTATTTCTGTAAACCATTGTCTGGCCTTCGTATCAACTAGCGATATAGTTTCCAAGGTTAGGCACATTTCGTCGTCACTTGACGTTACAATATCTTCAAACTGATTTACTTTCTTCCTTGCGAGACACACTGACGCGAAGTGGCCTTTTTTGTTACAGTTGCTGCATGTTTTTCCGGACGCCGGACACTCCGTTCTCTTTACATGACGTTCTGGGCGACCACAATATTTGCATTTGAAACCAGGGCGTTCTTCTATGCCCGAATTCTTCGGTTTATCATCGGATTTCTGCTGTTTCTCTGGAGCTTTCTTGAAGTGACGTCTTCTTGGAACCTTCTTTCTTTCAACAAGCTTCTTAACCTCCTCGGCTTTGTCCTCTGTGTTCTGAATTTTCTTCATTTGCTGCGCGGCTACTTCGCTCGTAGTGCACATTTGGATGGCTTTTTTAAGATCCAGATTCTTTTCTCTCAATAATCGTACTTTGTCACCATTATTCTTCAGTCCTATGACTAGCCTGTCCCTGATAAGATCGTCAGTCAGCTCTCCGTATTCGCAGGATGCGGCTAACTTTCGCAGTCTTGTTACATAACTTTGAGTTGACTCGTCATTGCCTTGCATGCATGTGTTGAAAACGTACCTTTCGTAAACTACATTTCTTGTGGGCTTGAAATACTGATCTAGCGCTTCTAGACATCTATCGATATTCTGTTTGTCGTCTTCTGATAGGTTCAGGTTTAGGAAAATTTGGAGGCATTCTCGGCCCATTGCAGATCTCAAGGTCGCTAGGCGAATGGTATTTTCACGGTGAATGAGGCCCGTGGCGATTTCGTAATCGCTCCATTGATGTTTGAAAAACTCCCAGTTTCCAGCGACGTCTCCACGGCAATGCATTGCGTTTGGCAGCGGAAAATTGTGCGGTATTGCTTGTGGTATATATGCCGGCGCTAAAGGTTGAATACTGCTTGCGCTGGGTGTCTCCTCGTGGGCACTTTCTGTCGACATCTTCTTTCGCTTGCAAGGAGCGAACTGATTCAGAATTGCGATCAGGCGAAGGGAACAGAATTTGCGGGTAGCTTCCACTGGTTTTTCACTCAGACGCGAGCGAAATGTAGGCAAGTAAAGCGGAGTTTACTCCTGACACCATGTTTCAACATGTAGGAAGCGATTGAGAGTGTAGAAGTGTATTTATTTAAATCACCAAATAAGGTAATGCCCAAATACGGCAAGTAGCACATGGCGTGTCACACAACATCGTAACAGGCCGGGAGATGATGATGCCCAGGATGTCGCGCACCGCGCTATGGAAGTATGCATTAAGGACATTCAAAAGTGGATGACTGATGGGCGGCTGCTACTTAACGACATGAAGACTGAGTTTCTTGCTATCGGAACTCGTCAGCAGTTAAGCAAACTTCGTTCTTCTAGCATAGAAGTTGGCAACCAGAAGATTGATCGTTCTCCCGGCGTTAGGAAGCTTGGCGTTACGTTAGACGAATCTCTCGGGATGAACAGCCATATTATCCAGATATGCAAGGCCTCCTTATATTACATTCATAACATTGGGCGTATACCGAAATACCTATCCAAGGAATGCAGACAATCATTAATCCATGCTTACGTAACTTCAAGGCTGGATTATTGCAATAGCATATTATATGGGTTACCCAAGTACCAGCTATCGAAATTACAACGCATACAGAATATGGCAGCCAGGCTTATAACGGACACAATGAAATTCGATCATATTAAGCCTGTACTATTCAACCTTAATTGGCTGCCAGTAAATTATCGTATTCAATTCAAGATCTTGATGAACACTTTTAAGGCGATTCATGGCATGGCTCCTAGTTATTTAGGTAACCTGATCTGTATTAGATCATCGTCTAGATATTCGTTACGCAATAATAATACTATATTTTTAGACCGTCCAAAAGGGGTTATGCGCACAACTTTAGGTGCTCGCTCGTTTCCTGCCTCTGCGCCTGCGCTGTGGAACAGCTTGCCTGCGCATATCCGCACGATTGATTAGCTAGAGCTATTTAAGAAGTCTCTTAAGACTTATCTTTTTAAGCTAGCGTTTTACATTTGCACTACAATCTTATCAGTATTTTGTATTTATTTATTTACTTTTTATTCATTCATTCATTTATTGTAATTATTTATTGTAAATAGTATTTTTATTGTAATTATTTACTGTAAATGTTAATTCTCCTGCATTGTAAAGCGCCTTTGATCATCCTATAAGGTTAAAAGGCGCCATCTACGTAAAATTATTATTATTAATTATTATAACAAATAATCATATTAAACAACAACAAACATATGAAACATATGTGTGAACTGCGGTTATGAGACGTATATGAGCACGATCCTTCGCAGTAAAGCACTATTTGAGCAATAGTGAAAATCAGACCTGAAAAAAATTTCAGGCCTTTACGGGATTCGAACCACTGACCTCTGCGATACTAGTGCAGCGCTCTACCAATTGAGCTAACAAGCCAACTGGGAGCAGGCCATTAAATTAATTCGACATAAACCCGTAGATGATAAATCAAACAACAACAAACATATGAAACATATGTGTGAACTGCGGTTATGAGACGTATATGAGCACGATCCTTCGCAGTAAAGCACTATTTGAGCAATAGTGAAAATCAGACCTGAAAAAAATTTCAGGCCTTTACGGGATTCGAACCACTGACCTCTGCGATACTAGTGCAGCGCTCTACCAATTGAGCTAACAAGCCAACTGGGAGCAGGCCATTAAATTAATTCGACATAAACCCGTAGATGATAAATCAAACAACAACAAACATATGAAACATATGTGTGAACTGCGGTTATGAGACGTATATGAGCACGATCCTTCGCAGTAAAGCACTATTTGCGATACTAGAGCGCTGCACTAGTATCGCAGAGGTCAGTGGTTCGAATCCCGTAAAGGCCTGAAATTTTTTTTTTTTCAGGTCTGATTTTCACTATTGCTCAAATAGTGCTTTACTGCGAAGGATCGTGCTCATATACGTCTCATAACCGCAGTTCACACATATGTTTCATATGTTTGTTGTTGTTTGATTTATCATCTACGGGTTTATGTCGAATTAATTTAATGGCCTGCTCCCAGTTGGCTTGTTAGCTCAATTGGTAGAGCGCTGCACTAGTATCGCAGAGGTCAGTGGTTCGAATCCCGTAAAGGCCTGAAATTTTTTTCAGGTCTGATTTTCACTATTCCTCAAATAGTGCTTTACTGCGAAGGATCGTGCTCATATACATAAATAATCATATTGATAACAATAATAATGATAACAGTCATTATATTCCCAAAACTTATCTTTTAAGAAATGCTTAGCAGACAGTTTAGTGAGCTGATATTAGATCTTTGGGGTAAATGGGTTAATTCTCCAGTGACATTGCATGAAATTCATGAGGTTCGTAAGACTAAAATGGTATGTGATATGCCAGAGTTATCACTGACTAAAAGTATTTTACCTAAATGAACTCTAAAGTAAACAACACGTTTAACTAAAAAAAGTCAATAGGGTGTACAGTTTTGACGGTGTTGATGAACATGTCATTTAAAAGTGCTCTGTTTTCTTACAGGAAAACTGCCAGATATTATACTTGATCCACCAAGACCAATTATTGTACAGCGAGGTCAAACTGGAAATGTCACATGTCAAACTGTTGGTTGGTCAGTCAGCAAACTGCTTTGGAAAAAGCGAAGTAACTCTGGTGACCAAACTGTTCCAGACAGCAAAGTTGTACATGTTATAGATAAAACCGAAAACATGGTAAAGGCAGTGCTTACTCTCACTAATGCTCAAACTCAAGATAGCGGTGAATATAAATGTGTGCTGACGGCTTTCAACAAACAGGATTATAAAATTGCCAATATACGTGTGGATGGTAAGCTGTCAACTATTTTTTATAAAGCAGCATTACGTAGCATTCTTATTAACTGACCACTAAGTTTTGTAGTCCGCGTGAAGCCATTGCAATGGTTGAATACATAAAATCATATTCTACTCTCTGGAGCGTTATCACAGTGTTTTGTTTTAATTGCTGACTTTTATCTTTTGAATGAAAGCTATAATGTCCGCTTGCTTAGATATACATGTACCATACTGGTCAGCGTGGAGCTGGCAGGGGCATTCGGTTGAGTTTAAGAGCCGGAAAAGATTATACCCTTTTCTCTCACAGTGTCCTACCCCACTCACTCAGCAGTCTAAAGGGGTCCTAATTTGCTTTGATGGAACCTGAAAAAGCATTGGTTATCCACATAATAAGGTCGATTGGAAAGTTCCCGACAATCGGCAATGTCAGTTTCCCGCCCGCCTTAGATTTTTCCTATATATCGGGATATCGACAGATGTCTTTCCAATATACGTGTGGATGGTAAGCTGTCAACTATTTTTTATAAAGCAGCATTACGTCTGAATTTCGCTATTGCTTAAATAGCGCTATCTACTGCGAGGATCGTGCATCATACGTATCAAATACCGCAGTTCAAAATATATGATTTTCATATATTTATTCTATCTCATTTATCACTTTCACGGGTTCATTACGAATCAACTCAACGGCCTGCTCTCAGTTGGCTTGTTAGCTCAATTGGTTAGAGCGCTGCACTAGTATCGCAGAGGTCAGTGGTTCGAGTCCCGTACAGGCCTGATTTTTTTTTTCAGGTCTGAATTTCGCTATTGCTTAAATAGCGCTATCTACTGCGAGGATCGTGCATCATACGTATCAAATACCGCAGTTCAAAATATATGATTTTCATATATTTATTCTATCTCATTTATCACTTTCACGGGTTCATTACGAAACAACTCAACGGCCTGCTCTCAGTTGGCTTGTTAGCTCAATTGGTTAGAGCGCTGCACTAGTATCGCAGAGGTCAGTGGTTCGAGTCCCGTACAGGCCTGATTTTTTTCAGGTCTGAATTTCGCTCTTGCTTAAATAGCGCTATCTACTGCGAGGATCGTGCATCATACGTATCAAATACCGCAGTTCAAAATATATGATTTTCATATATTTATTCTATCTCATTTATCACTTTCACGGGTTCATTACGAATCAACTCAACGGCCTGCTCTCAGTTGGCTTGTTAGCTCAATTGGTTAGAGCGCTGCACTAGTATCGCAGAGGTCAGTGGTTCGAGTCCCGTACAGGCCTGATTTTTTTCAGGTCTGAATTTCGCTCTTGCTTAAATAGCGCTATCTACTGCGAGGATCGTGCATCATACGTATCAAATACCGCAGTTCAAAATATATGATTTTCATATATTTATTCTATCTCATAAGATATATTGTACGTGTATTTGTGTTCCACCTACCTCGAGAAAGGAAGAGCAATCCATGAGAGCTTGGCCATTCAATGGTTTGTTTTCCATCTGTTGCTTTACACTTATATTGTCCAGCATCCTTTACATCAAGGTTTAACAGTGTAAAAACTTGTTTGTTCAGGTGAAGTTTCTCAGGAGACAAAGTCTTTTCCGTATATGTTGCAAAGTCTTTTGAGTGGAAAAGCTGAACTGTTGTATATGGGTCATTCGTTGAACAGTTGACATTAATGTTCATACCCAGGAATCCACTGAAAACTTGCGGTGGAGTATTAAGAAACTTAAAGCCCTCCATACCTACAGCAAAGTAAACATTGCCAAGCTGAAGCTTTAAGCCTGGTTTTCACATTGACGGGAAAATCTTCGAACAATCAGTGATTTGACTGTTCCCCCACAGTGCCAAACTTTTATGGCAAATAAAAACTAAAAATTGTAGAGATCCCAAGACTATCTGGGATGGTCAGCGGCGATAAATTAGGAAAATCAGGAATATTTCTAGTTTGCTAGGACGTTGCAGATTTCGGCGATGACGGGCGATCACCATTCACGATACAAAAATACATTCTAAAATGATTTTCACCGTCTGCGGCATCTAAGATACAAATCAGTAGTTGTGGCTCCGGCCTACCGGTCCTTGCGCTAGTTGCTTATTATAGTACCCCTGAGTTTTGAATAAAAAATAGTGTGTCGGCGATGACGGGCGATCACGATTCACGATACAAAAATACATTCTAAAATGATTTTCACCGTCTGCGGCATCTAAGATACAAATCAGTAGTTGTGGCTCCGGCCTACCGGTCCTTGCGCTAGTTGCTTATTATAGTACCCCTGAGTTTTGAATAAAAAATAGTGTGTAGAAAACTGTTGGCTGGTCAGTCAGCAAACTGCTTTGGAAAAAGCGAAGTAACTCTGGTGACCAAACTGTTCCAGACAGCAAAGTTGTACATGTTATAGATAAAACTGAAAACATGGTAAAGGCAGTGCTTACTCTCACTAATGCTCAAACTCAAGATAGCGGTGAATATAAATGTGTGCTGACGGCTTTCAACAAACAGGATTATAAAATTGCCAATATACGTGTGGATGGTAAGCTGTGAATTATTTTACAAAGCAGCATTACGTAGCATTCTTATTAACTGACCACTAAGTTTTGTAGTCCGCGTGAAGCCATTGCTATAGTTGAGTACATAGAATCATATTCTACTCTCTGGAGCGTTATCACAGTGTTTTGTTTTAATTGCTGACTTTTATCTTTTGAATGAAAGCTATAATGTCCGCTTGCTTAGATATACATGTACCATACTGGTCAGCGTGGAGCTGGCAGGGGCATTCGGTTGAGTTTGAGGACGGGAAACGATTATACCCTTTTCTCTCACAGTGTCCTACCCCACTGACTCGGCAGTCTAAAGGGGTCCTAATTAGCTTTGATGGAACCTGAAAAAGCATTGGTTATTCACATAATAAGGTCGATAGGAAAGTTCCCGACAATCGGCAATGTCACTGTTTTCCGCCCGCCTTAGATTTCTCCTATATATATCGGGAGATCGACAGATGTCTTTCCCAGAGAATTCTACACACTATTTTTTATTCAAAACTCAGGGGTACTATAATAAGCAACTAGCGCAAGGACCGGTAGGCCGGAGCCACAAGTACTGATTTGTATCTTAGATGCCGCAGACGGTGAAAATCATTTTAGAATGTACTTTTGTATTGTGAATCGTCATCGCCCGTCATCGCCGAAATCTTCAACGTCCTAGGAAGCTAATAATATTCTTGACTTTCCTAATTTGTCGCCGCTGACCACCCTAGATAGTCGGGTGATATCTACAATTTTTAGTTTTTATTTGCCATAAAAGTTTGGCACTGTGGGGGAACAGTCAAATCACTGATTGTCCGAAGATTTTCCCGTCAATGTGAAAACCAGGCTTAAAGCTTCAGCTTGGCCATGTTTACTTTGCTGTAGGTATGGAGGCCTTTAAGTTTCTTAATATTCCATCCCAAGTGTTAAGTGGATTCCTAGGCATGAACATTGATTTCAACTGTTCAACGAATGACCCATATGCAACAGTTCAGCTTTTCCACTCAAAAGACTTTGCAACATATACGGAAAGGACTTTGTCTCCTGAGAAACTTCACCTGAACAAACAAGTTTTTACACTGTTAAACCTTGATGTAAAGGATGCTGGACAATATATATGTAAAGCAACAGAAGGACAACAAACCATTGAATGGCCAAGCTCGCATGGATTGCTCTTCCTTTCTCGAGGTAGGTGGAACACAAGTACATGTACAATATATCTTATATTATATATTTTTTTGCAATTTTAAACCTAGCGGTAGCCATTAGAAACTTAAGTGCAGTGTTCATTAGTGTTTCACCATACAACCTGTTCAATGTCTGGAATGGCCATACAGGAGTTTCTCTTTCCTCAGAAAACCTTATTCAAGTTTAGAATAAAGGTGTCAAGGGAAATATAATTATGCAAGTTATTTCTGTTTGAATTCACATCATATTCCCAAAACGTATCGTTTAAGGAATGCTTAGCAGACTGTTTGGTGAGCTGATATTAGATCTTTGGGGTAAATGGGTTAATTCTCCAGTGACATTGCATGAAATTCATGAGGTTCGTAAGACTAAAATGGTATGTCTTTTGCAAGAGTTATTACTGACTAAAAGCATTTTACTTAAATGAACTCTAAAGTAAACAACACGTTTAACTAAAAAAGTCAATAGGGTGTACAGTTTTGACGGTGTTGACGAACATGTCATTTAAAAGTGCTTTGTTTTCTTACAGGAAAATTGCCAGATATTATCCTTGATCCACCAAGACCAATTATTGTACAGCGAGGTCAAACTGGAAATGTCACATGTCAAACTGTTGGTTGGTCAGTCAGCAAACTGCTTTGGAAAAAGCGAAGTAACTCTGGTGACCAAACTGTTCCAGACAGCAAAGTTGTACATGTTATAGATAAAACCGAAAACATGGTAAAGGCAGTGCTTACTCTCACTAATGCTCAAACTCAAGATAGCGGTGAATATAAATGTGTGCTGACGGCTTTCAACAAACAGGATTATAAAATTGCCAATATACGTGTGGATGGTAAGCTGTCAACTATTTTTTATGAAGCAGCATTACGTAGCATTCTTATTAACTGACCACTAAGTTTTGTAGTCCGCGTGAAGCCATTGCTATACTTGAGAACATAGAATCATATATTACTCTCTGGAGCGTTATCACAGTTGTTTGTTTTAATTGCTGACTCTTATCTTTTGAATGAAAGCTATAATGTCCGCTTGCTTAGATATACATGTACCATACTGGTCAGCGTGGAGCTGGCAGGGGCATTCGGTTGAGTTTGAGAGCCGGAAACGATTATACCCTTTTCTCTCACAGTGTCCTACCCCACTGACTCGGCAGTCTAAAGGGGTCCTAATTAGCTTTTAAGGAACGTGAAAAAGCATTGGTTATCCAGATAAATAAGGTCGATTGGAAAACTCCCGACAATCGGCAATGTCACTGTTTCCCGTCCGCCTTAGATTTTTCCTATATATCGGGATATCGACAGATGTCTTTCCCAGATTTTTCTACACACTATTTTTTATTCAAAACTCAGGGGTACTATAATAAGCAACTAGCGCAAGGACCGGTAGGCCGGAGCCACAACTACTGATTTGTATCTTAGATGCCGCAGACGGTGAAAATCATTTTAGAATGTATTTTTGTATCGTGAATCGTCATCGCCCGTCATCGCCGAAATCTTCAACGTCCTAGGAAGCTAGTAATATTCTTGACTTTCCTAATTTGTCGCTGCTGGCCACCCCAGATAGTCTTGGGATCTCTACAATTTTTAGTTTTTATTTGCCATAAAAGTTTGGCACTGTGGGGGAACAGTCAAATCACTGATTGTCCAAGGATTTTCCCGTCAATGTGAAAACCAGGCTTAAAGCTTCATCTGGCCATGTTTACTTTGCTGTAGGTGTGGAGGCCTTTAAGTTTCTCAATACTCCATCCCAAGTGTTAAGTGGATTCCTGGGTATGAATATTGATATTAACTGTTCAACGAATGATCCATATGCAACAGTTCAACTTTTCCACTCAAAAGACTTTGCAACATATACTGAAAGGACTTTGTGTCCTGAGAAACTTCACCTGAACAAACAAGTTTTTACACTGTTGAACCTTGATGTAAAGGATGCTGGACAATATAACTGTAAAGCAACAGATAGACAACAAACCATTGAATGGCCAAGCTCTCATGGATTGCTCTTCCTTTCTCAAGGTAGGTGAAACACAAATACATGCACAATACATGTTATGTTATGTATTTTTTTGCAATTCTAAACTTAGCAGTATCCATCAGAAACTTAAGTGCAGAGTTCATTTGTGTTTCACCATATATTCTCTTAGATGAGCATTTATTCTCTTAGATCTAATTCGTCATTTTTTTTTGAGCGTCCCAAGGGGCGCATGTTATCTACATTAGGAACCCGCTCATTTTATTCTGCTCCCCCTATACTATGGAATAGCCTTCCAACAAATATCCGAGAAATAACATCATTAAGTATTTTTAGGAAGAAACTTAAGACAGATCTTTTTACCTTAGCTTACGACAACTAATTCTCAGCAACGACATATTACCAAGGGGTGGGGGTATCAATTGTGTATTTTACATTAAGTTTTAGAGATATATCTTATATTCATGTAAAGCTCTTTTGATAATTTTTATGTTAAAGGGCGCTATATTAAGTTAATAATAATAATAATTGATCAGCAGGGATTTGCTAAAGCAAAGGCATAGAAAAAACCAGGAAAGATTTATTACTCGACGTTTCGGGGTCATCGTGACTCCATTATCAAGAGACTAGTTTAAAAACATGCAAATAAGGAAAGGTACAAGAATAGCATAAATTAGACTGAACGGCTTAAACAAACACCTTGGCGCGGATGGAATCCGTTTGCACGTTCAGTGTTGGCTTACGCATGCGAATATACAACATTTCATTAACAAGGCAATCAAATTTGCCGTTACATTTCGTGATGACGTTGAATTGCTCGATCAAGCGTTCAGGCATTTCACTATTGTGCTGGAGGTGGTAGTGTTTGTAGATAGAAGATGATTTCCTTGTGTGCCCTTCTACGCGCTCGTGTAAGTGACCACGTGTAAGTGACCATGTGGGCTATACTCGTGGTCACTTACACGAGCGCGTAGAAGGGCACACAAGGAAATCATCTTCTATCTACAAACACTACCACCTCCAGCACAATAGTGAAATGCCTGAACGCTTGATCGAGCAATTCAACGTCATCACGAAATGTAACGGCAAATTTGATTGCCTTGTTAATGAAATGTTGTATATTCGCATGCGTAAGCCAACACTGAACGTGCAAACGGATTCCATCCGCGCCAAGGTGTTTGTTTAAGCCGTTCAGTCTAATTTATGCTATTCTTGTACCTTTCCTTATTTGCATGTTTTTAAACTAGTCTCTTGATAATGGAGTCACGATGACCCCGAAACGTCGAGTAATAAATCTTTCCTGGTTTTTTCTAATAATAATAATAGTAATAATAATAATAATAATAATAATTAATAACCTATTCAATTTATGGAATGGCCATACAGGAGTTTCTCTTTCCTCACAAAACATTTTTCAAGTTTAAGGATAAAGGTGTCAAAAGGAAATAAGATTAGGTAGGTTTTAGATTTATTTAGCTTCACCAACCGGCGGGGACACCGCAACAGCTTGCGCCGATTGCTGCGGGTCCAATAAACCCACCCATCTTACCCCAGGGGAGGACATCCATCACACAGTAATCTCGTGTGTGGGAAATTAACGTTTCCTACCCCAACCCTGCAGGAGACGGGACCTCCATTTATTCGTCCCTATCCGAGAAGAGTAGAATATCTAACCATTTCTTGATGTTATAGAAAGGCAGCAAATTCTTCTCAATTATTTTAAGACCCTGAGTGTTGGTCCGGCCGAGGCTCGAACCCTCGACCTCCCGCACAACATTCCAGCGCTCTATCCATTGAGCTAACCTGGCGGCGGTTAGCTCAATTGTTATTTCTGTTTGACTTCACACCAAATTCCTAAAACCTCTTTTAAGAAATGTTTCGTAGACAGTTTGGTGAGTCGATATTAGATCTTTGGGGTAAAAGGGTTAATTTTTCGGTGAGATTGCATGAAATTCATGAGGTTTCTAAGATTAAAATGCTCTGCGATTTTCCAGAGTTCTCCCTGAATAAAAGTATTTTACTTAAATGAACTCTATAGTAAACAACACTTTTAACTAAAAAGGTCACTTGAGGGTACAGTTTTGACGATGTTGATGAACATGTCATTTAAAAGTGCTGTGTTGTCTTACAGGAAAACTGCCAGATATCACACTTGATCCACCAAGACCAATTGTTGTAGAACAAGGTCAAACTGGAAAAGTCACATGTCAAACTGTTGGTTGGTCAGTCAGCAAACTGCTTTGGAAAAAGCGAAGTAACTCTGGTGACCAAACTGTTCCAGACAGCAAAGTTGTACATGTTATAGATAAAACTGAAAACATGGTAAAGGCAGTGCTTACTATCACTAATGCTCAAACTCAAGATAGCGGTGAATATAAATGTGTGCTGACGGCTTTCAGCAAACAGGATTATAAGATTGCCAATATACGTGTGGATGGTAATCTGTGAACTATTTTTTATAATGCAGCATTACGTAGCATTCTTATTAAGCTAGTGAACTGTGTAGTCCGCGTGAAGCCATTGCTATAGTTGAGAATTAACACAGAATTATATTCTGCTATCTAGAGTTTTATCAAAGCTTTATGTTTTGACGGCTAACTTTTCTCTTTCAAAGAAAAGCCGTAATGTCTGCTCGGTTAGATGTACATGTAGCATGCTGGTAAGCATGGAGTTGGCAGGGGCATTTTGCTGACTTTGGGAGAGAGTTTTTTCTCTCACAGTTTCCTACTCCACTCAGCTGTCTAAAGGGTCCTAATTAGCTTTTAAGGAACCTGAAAAAGTATCCGGCTATCCACATATTGAGGTTGATTGGAAAATTCCCGACAATCGGCAATGTCACTGTTTCCCGTCCGCCTCAGATTTTACCAATATATCGGGAGAACGACAGATGTCTTTCCCAGATTATTTTAAATGCCATGTTTTATTCAAAACCTTGACTTAGGGGCAATGTACTAAGAAACTAGTTAGAGGACCGGTAGGCCAGAGCAACAACTACTGGTTTGTATCACATGATGTCGCAGACGGTGAAAATAGAGAGAGTAAGTTTCTAGAGAAACTGTGATGCTGCCTCGGTGGAGGTAACACTGTAATTTGAACTAAGTTGAAATTGTAAATTGGCTACCGTAAAGAGTTAAAAAGCTGATGTTTCGATCGTTAGCCCTTAGTCAGAGAGAATGGAGAAATTGTGGGTTGTGTGTGTGTGTTTCTATGCAGAAAGTGAAGCAACGCTGTTGGTGGGAACATGGTGATGAGAAAAACAAAATGATAAATTAGTAGAATGAATGATTAAGAGTGCCGATTTGAACGGATAAACTTTTTTTCAAGAGTTTTGCGGCTTTCCGAGCTACCTAGATGTAAGGAATGACCGCAGACTGCCTGAAATGCTTTTTACAATGACAAGGTAGATTAAAGACTTTAGCGACTGGTTTTGACGTGTCCGTGTCATTTCATTCTAAGTCGCGAAGGTGTTAACTCGGAATCGGTCACCTAATCGTGTTCCTGTTTCGCCGATGTATATCTTTTTGCAATAAGTGAAAGTCGTGCAATAGATGACATTGGCAGAGGTGCACGTGGAGCGATCAGTAATCTTAATGGACTCGCGTGAATTAAGGAATGGCTCAAAAACGAGATCGTGACCCCCAGCGAGGCCTCATAGTTAAGTATTTGTAATTGCTAACTTTATTAATAAAGAGCTCATAAGTTTCAGCGTCGTACGTTTAAACAATCATGGCATTGCTTTTCGAAGGTATACTAAATCAAGGAATGTTTCGATATGAAGAAAGTTTCCCGACGTAAACAGATTATTTGTCGTTACTTAGTATATTGGAGGATTTTCATCTCGAAAAATTTTGTAGGGATCTTCACCAGACAGAGGTACGTAACAAATAATTCCTGCCTTTGTACATACATGCATGTAAAATCGTGATATAATTCGGAAACTGCACTAGCTTATTAACCCTGCTTTTAAAAAACTGTAAAAATAACTATTTCCCTCCCGGCCCAAAAGGCTTAGCTGAACAGTTTTGGCGATCAATCGACTGAGTAGTATTCGCATGGGAGTAATATGCT